>NC_030438.2:8372500-8385000 GCF_001660625.3 Ictalurus punctatus | reverse complement strand
CCTGCGATGAGCAACAGGACTGAGTTTATGATCTACATCTATTCTGCTCCTTTTTTTAAAAAAAATCTCTTAAAAGAGTTGAAGTTGTTGGATCACAGTGACGTTGAATGCATCATTTCCACCATACATCATCATGAATGGTGAACATTATGACCATAATATTTATGGTTTTGTCGTTGTTGTTCACAGGAAAACATCATTCTGACTGGCGCTGGAGACTCCTTCTACAAAGGTTAAATAAACGTGTTATTTTCCTTACACTAAATACTTACATATCAATGATTACTCATGTTTCTTGTACTGTTTCTTATTCGCGTTAGATCACGTGGCACGTCCACCGTCCAAATTGCTCTGTACGTCCTCACTATAGCGACGATGAGGGTTATAACGAGCACATCAACTCTTCTGACCAATCAGAATCCAGAATTCAGCAGCACTGTGAAAGGACTTAAAAATAAAATTCCACAGTTTTTACTCCATAGCGTTAACAGCATTAGCAGCGCAGCGCAGCACAGCTGAGTTATTACCCGAGCTTCGTTTCGGATCTTTTATATGAAACGTATAATTCTCTGTGACATTAATCTACCTCACGTCTCACTTCACACGTCTTGCATACGTTTATGAGAATAACTAGAGTTAAATTAGATATATAGTGTATAAATAAAGCATTATATGAACACCATAAGCTCATAAAGGTAATAACGCTGAGCTGACCATCATTTAAAAGCCTCCCAAAACTCCATCCATCTTCTCTCATGTATTTTTTTCTCCCCCTCCACCTCCCCCATAACATTGTGTTTATTACACCCGAACGTAGATGAGCAAGTGTCAGACTTTGGAAAATGATGATTGATAAAAGCAGTAGAGCATCTGTATCGATTAGACGCAAACTCCACATAATAACGGAGGCATTAGCGTTGCTCCCTCGACGTAAACACACAGACCATGACGAATGGTCATGCAGGACATTTTTGCACCGCTTTCTATCACGCTCGTCGGCTGAAGCGGCCCGGCCTGCCAACTTAGTGCCTGCCTTAATAAAGATGACTTACCTCATCTCGCAAGATGGTGGGCCTCCACCGAGCTTTCAGAAAAATCTAATTATACCTACTTACAGTGCAATTTCCAAGGTGTTTATCCAGCTCCATCTTCTCTTTGTGATATAACTCCCCCTGCAGCCGTTCCACACAGAGCAGAATTCTCAGCACTAATTCAACAGCTTTGGCTCTAATCGAAGTTTCCACGGATTACACGTAGACCAGGAAATCATCTGAGCCTTTTTTTTTCCCTTCTTCTTCTTCTTGCGATCGGAAAGCTGAGGATCGAGGCTTGATCTGGGAATCTGATCGTCACGTCATTTATTTGCCCATTTTTATTTCTCACTTCACCTCTGTCTCCTGTTGTTCGTTTTTAAAAAAAAGGCATCTCGACGTCACCACATGGGTCTTTTGACTCGAGACAAAAGGAATTTTCCCACAAACTCATGAAATCATGCATGTAATTAAATATTCTTCAATTGTTGACTGCCGCATTTGAATGAATAGGATTTTACGGGGTGAAGAACTGCCCACTGGTCTTGTTTCTTCGCTCTTCGCTTTATGCACAATATAAATTTGCATTAAGACAAGTATTTAGTCAAATTAATAAATAAATAAATAATAGAGATTTTATTTGATCTATTCATTCCTTGTACTGGCCAGAAAGTTCTCTAATTATGACATCATGGCCATAATAAAGCAATGCAATAAGTCTCTCGGTAGAGTAACTGATCACAACAGAGCTAGGAATTCTATTCAAAACGCCTGACAGAGATTGGATCTTTTAGTAACGTCGTGCATAAATGTCGTAGTGGTCAAAACCCGAACCTAAAATTCCCAGCAGATTTTTAAAAAGTTTCAGATTTGCTTTGTACTTCGTACGTGCGTATGTCGATAAATGCAGAACAGCCGGAAATTACCAAGAACGTTCACATTTACATATTCCCATATCCAGAAATCTCACCAAACGCTGAACATGGCGACTAAAAAGTGAAAGAGCACCTCCTAAGCGCAGTGTGTGCTGAATGCTAAATCTTCCAGTAACGCAGCTCAGCCACTGCAGCTTGTCCGCTAGCACAGACGCACACTAACTCCTTCTCCATTCTATAAGGCGCCATTATTTTTTCTTCATGCCGAACAATCAACCTTAAAATTAACGTACCTCATTATTTTACAAATAAAATGAATTCAGTAACCGGTTTGATAAAAGAAAAAGGCTCGAAGGAGGTTTTGTTCGTCTCGGTTATTTTGAAGAGGAGTGCTTCAGTAAATAAAGCATTTTAACACTTAGTAGAATTTTAGTTATTGGCAGATTCTCGAGGTTTCAGAATCAGCAACGGAAAAGAAAACGCCGTAGCGTTACTTATTTTCTGTACACGGACTTCGTCTGTCTGTCTCTGCAACACAGATCATTCACACATACGCTGAGATACGTTGCATACATTATCTCATTTCTTTCCCCGTGACCTTTTCTGTGATAGCGGCTCTAACACACAGCTCGTTTCTCCCTCAGGGACGTGTGCTTGTAAAGGTAAAGTGGCTATCAGTGTCGTGTAAACGCACACAGCAGTGAAATAGAGCGTTCAGGTCTCGCAGGCCTTTATCAAGCACGTTCATCTGTTTAAACCCCGGGCTTGGAAATCAATCAGGAGAACGCTGTCTGCTCGGACATGTGATTTAACCGAGAGGTCCGAGGACCGAGGGTCAACAAGAAGTCCTGAAGGGCGGTTGTTTGCCATCTTTTAAAATAAATACATTCAGTCTGCATGAGCAAATAATCCAGCGTGAATAGTGGTGCTCGCTGGTGAGATTTGTAACACAAGCTTAAAGCACAGGTAGTTTCTGCCCAATTTAATGCCAGACCAAAGCCAACGCTGGTAATAAATAGACAAACGTTTTGTGGTCAGTGTTGTGGCTGGAACACGTCGTGTTGCCCTTCAGCTAGTAAACACACGGAGCGCACTTTTCTTCAGATCTTCTTCCTCCTAAATCATGCCTTTTTAACAAGCACAGGTAAAACACAAGATGAGGAAAGAAAAATACAGAAGGACTAATAGTCCATCAAAAAATATCTCAATAAGCAAGATTGTGCATAAGAAAACCGCAATAGTTATATCATACTCCACAGCGCTGTTCGATTCAGGATTCTGATTGGTTGAAAAGGTATGGATTCGTTTTCTATAACGGCGTGGCTCAAGACAGTAGCTCCGGATTCACGGCAAATCACAGGTTTTATATTACGTCGTTTCTATAAAAAGCTCCATATAAACATTTTCGGTAAGGAGATGTTTATACGAACATTCACGGAAGGAGTCTCCGGTGTCAGCACTTTGTCAGAGGTAAAGCTGTAACTTATAACGTATCATTTTTGAAAAAAAATTTTAAAATAGAAATGGTCATGTTGGCTGCGGTGTAGGAAGAATAAAACACTTATAGGAAAAGAATCACTTTAAGGTGGTAAGGGTATTTTTCTATAAAAGCACGACAGTTCATTGTAAAGTCTGTGATTTGAGACAACAATATAATAATAATGTAAAAAGAACACGTATATAATAATATAACACATACCAGATTTGAAAAATCCCGTTCCATTATTTAAAAAAAAAAAAAAAAAAACATTTTTGGGACATTTTCGTGAACGTCATCAAGTTTTTCTGAAGCAGAAAAACTTGTTATTGCGAAAGTGCAGAGTTCAATCCTTCACCATGTCAGTATGCAAAGCAGAGTTCCCCTGTAGCCTCATTAAAATGTAATGCACTGTTTATCACACTAACTTATTATCTGACAAGCCAGACACCACGCCTGCACTTCACACTCCGGGGTGCATAAATAAATACAAATCACGACTCCGGAGTCAACAAGTGATTTGTTTGTCATGTGAGGACCAGCCCATGAAGGGGTCAAAGCTGTAAAGTCGAGTCAGGAACCCTGAAAGTGTGGATTATTATCAATTTTTACTTCACTCTCCGTTTTCTTCTCAAATTGTGTCCTCGAAACATATTTGCATATTTTCTTTATGGGTCTTGTGTGTTGCCTGGCAGCGTCAGGGCAGGAAGATATGACAAAAATGTTGTGTCATGTCTCTCGAAAGCATTTCTACGATACACGATCATGACATATGGGCTTGTGAACACTTTCCAAGCAATACAGAAGTGCTGCATATAAACATGTTAGAAATACAAGTTAGAAGGGTTCAAATACAGATTACTACGGTGGCTGAGATTTGCAAAACAAAACACGAAATATGAAAAAAAAAAACAAATCTAAAAACAAAACAACAAATCTAAAAACACAATAACAAATTATAAACACAATAACAAATTATGAACACAATAACAAATCATAAACACAATAACAAATCATAAACACAATAACAAATTAGAAAGACAATAACAAATTATGAACACAATAACAAATCATAAACACAATAACAAATTAGAAAGACAATAACAAATTATGAACACAATAACAAATCATAAACACAATAACAAATCATAAACACAATAACAAATCATAAACACAATAACAAATCTAAAAACATAATAACAAATCATGAACACAATAACAAATCATAAACACAATAACAAATCAAACACAATAACAAATTATAAACACAATAACAAATCATAAACACAATAACAAATTATAAACACAATAACAAATCAGAAACACAATAACAAATCAGAAACACAATAACAAATCAGAAACACAATAACAAATCAGAAACACAATAACAAATTATAAACACAATAACAAATCATAAACACAATAACAAATCATAAACACAATAACAAATCTAAAAACATAACAAATCATAAACACAATAACAAATCTAAAAACATAATAACAAAGCTAAAAACACAATAACAAATTATAAACACAATAACAAATCATAAACACAATAACAAATCTAAAAACATAAAGCTAAAAACACAATAACAAATAAACACAATAACAAAGCTAAAAACAAAACAACAAATTATAAACAAGTTTTGTTTTCGGATTTGTTATTGTGTTTATAATGTGTTGTTGTGTTTTCGGATTTGTTATTGTGTTTATAATGTGTTGTTGTGTTTTCGGATTTGTTATTGTGTTTAGAATGTGTTGTGTTTTCGGATTTGTTATTGTGTTTAGAATGTGTTGTTGTGTTTTCGGATTTGTTATTGTGTTTAGAATGTGTTGTGTTTTCGGATTTGTTATTGTGTTTAGAATGTGTTGTTATGTTTTCGGATTTGTTATTGTGTTTATGTGTTGTTGTGTTTTCGGATTTGTTATTGTGTTTAGAATGTGTTGTTGTGTTTTCGGATTTGTTATTGTGTTTAGAATGTGTTGTTGTGTTTTCGGATTTGTTATTGTGTTTAGAATGTGTTGTTGTGTTTTCGGATTTGTTATTGTGTTTAGAATGTGTTGTGTTTTCGGATTTGTTATTGTGTTTAGAATGTGTTGTGTTTTCGGATTTGTTATTGTGTTTAGAATGTGTTGTTGTGTTTTCGGATTTGTTATTGTGTTTAGAATGTGTTGTTGTGTTTTCGGATTTGTTATTGTGTTTAGAATGTGTTGTTGTGTTTTCGGATTTGTTATTGTGTTTAGAATGTGTTGTTGTGTTTTCGGATTTGTTATTGTGTTTAGAATTTGTTACACAGGTTCAGGACCAGCCACAGTAATATTAGCACAGTGATGGGCTATGTAATTATATATTATATTTGACAATATTGAGGAAATATTAGAAACATGGTGGTGGGTGTATATGAAAGAAGTAATGATCAGTCTTCGAGGACTTGCACTCCTCCCAGGACTTGTTCCACCTGTAGAAGTCTGCAACAGTAACGTCAGAATGAAGATTCACTGTAAAAGCACTGTAGCGCTACAGGTTTTATCAGCAAGCGGGGCTTCGGGGAGGTCCACCGCGACAATGCCACATCAGAGCAGAAATTTAACAAGGCTTAAGCTGTGCAGCATCGTGTTGTTTACCGTCTTTGTGGCTACCGTTCCTTGTGCACCGAGGAGATCCCGCCTCTTGTCCGATGCAGCCTTGGCCTCATTGTCTTTCCCACGGAAAAGCCCAAAGGAGCCGGCTAAGCACAATAGAAGAAAAGAATAGGATGGAGTGATTTCCCCACAGATTGCACATGTCAGAGCAGCGAATTGGAGAAGAAGGTCTGGCAAGCGCCGCTCTCCATCCCACGCCGAATGTCAGTTCCACCCCTGAGTTAATGCGGCAGGGAGCCAGCCAAGCGCCGGCTCACAATAATGCCGGATAAATAAGCAAACCAAGCCAAGCTGAACAAGGGCAGCTGACGCTGGAGAACAGCACTTAATACCCAGCTCTGTGAAGAGCCTGATAAAGCACAGAGAGAGAGAGAGATAGTGAGAGAGAGAGAGATACTGTAGTCAGCTTAAAGATTAAATGAGCAAAAGTGAAGCGAGGGCCACCTTGTTGCTTCTCGAAGGACCGAGCAACAGATCTGCAGACATGAAGCATCGCTGTACACCGATCTTACACCAAGCACACTTCTTTTGTTCCGAGCCAAAGTCGAACATGTAATTACTTTTGCCTTTGAAAAGCTGCATATCAGTGGCGAGGCCCGGCATTTCAGTCCTAGAGCACAGATAAGACATGAAAGCCCTGAAACTCTGACAAAGCTCACGTCTGGAGAAGCGAGCCAAACGTTTGGAGAATTACACACGCTGAACGCTTGAGTAAACAAAAAAAATCCGGATCTGCCGTTTACCAAAAAGCTCCTGAAAGAATGCGAGGATGTAACAGAGATGGAGAACATCTCAAAAGACAAGAGAGTGAGGCCCAGATAGATATGACGTGACTTGACGCAGCCAAAATATGTGTTTGCAGTGCCTTTAAATTCAGATGTATTAGCTAACACTTAGGACCACTTAGTAAAAACGGTAGAAATGGACCCATATATCTGTTGGCTCCAACTATATATTAATCTGCTTATTCGAACACGTTATCGTTTCTATAGTAACAGCTCGTTCACACAGACGTTACACTAGTACAGTACACTAGTAATGTACAGCGGACGTTACACTAATAATACACGGATGAACAAAAATGTGCAATCGTTGATATGGTGAAGTTTTCTGTAAGGAGATGTTTAAGTTCTTATTTATGGAAGGAGTCTCCAGTGTCCAGGTAAAGCTGTAACTTAAATGATCTCCAGGATCACTCTCACACTCCAGGGTGTTTCGAGAGAGAGAGTGAGAGAGACAGAGAGAGAGAGAGAGAGAGAGAAAGAGAGCGAGGGAGAGAAAGAGAGAGAAAGAGAGAGAAAGAGAGCGAGAGAGAGAGAAAGAAAGAGGGAGGAAAAGAGAGTGAGAGAGAGAGAAAGAGAGCGAGAAGGAGAATGTTGAGAGAGAAAGAGAGCGAGAGAGAAAGAGAAAGAAAGAATTGAATTTCAAAAGCCTTTTATTTACAAGCTTTTAAAAGCTACATCGGCCTATTTCGGTCCCTCAGAGTCATTGCAAATGACCCTAAAAGAAAAAAAGGAAAATAAATTTATATACATATACATATACATACATACATACATACATATATATATATATATATATATATATATATATATATATATATATATATATATATATATATATATATATATATACATATACACACACACACACACACACATATACACACACACACATATACATATATTATATATGATAGATATAGATAGATAGATAGATAAATAGATAAATAAATACATAATTAAAATAATTCGCCTTCCAGTTGCCTTTAAAACCCACAGGGAGTAAAGAACATAAAAAAAAATCAAACAAGTTTCAACCAGTATGTACAGTCTTCTAAAAATTGATGAAATCTCACTTTTTCTTCTGCAAAGACACATCATGCCCCTTCCAGACACCATGTATTTTCAAATGATACAAGGTCTTTCATCTCTTGGTAAAACTTTAAATCGATTAATATCCTAGATTTGAACAGAATCACAAAAAACAATAAAACGCTGTCCCCTGAATTTGATTCAATTCTGTTTCTCCTGCTGACATATATGGCCATCTTTGCCTCCCCTATGATAAGATTTATCAACTGACACTTAAACCTTTTTTTGAGAGTATTTAAAACCAAAAATAAAAGTTTCGATTGTAAAACTCCCATTAAAATGGCCAAACAGTCTCTATAAAACAGTAAAAAGAGGCTTCGATCTCACGCAGTGCATAAACATGTGAAAAACAGATTCTCTCACGGCACAGAAAGGACATTCATAACTCACATCAGGGTTTAAAACACAGATAAAAGAATTAACAGCCCCTGCACCGTGTAAAATCCTCCACTGTAAATCCCCACACTTTTTTGTTAATGGTGACTTGTACAAGGCTCTCCATGGTGGCTTTATTTGTAGAACAGAACGCCAAGGTGTGTCGACTCTTTTGTCCAGAAACTTTTTATTTAGAGATAGTACACAAATTTTGTACAGTTCTTTCCCAGATGGTAACTTGGGACCCACAAAACTTAGTTTTTCAGATTTAAAAACACACCTGAGCACACCTGAGCATGTACATTTGCCGAGACTCTCAAATCCGGAAAAGGATCTTGGTCATTGGGACTACTTAGCCCTCTGGAATATTCCTCCAGCATTTTCAAGACCTCTTCAGTCAACAGGGACCTCCGCTCCACAAGGAACTGCATGACTACACGGACTGACCTCATCTTTATGTGTCCAGCAACTGCCACCGCGTTCCCAAACTCCGGTCCTTCTAAGGTCAGTAGGTCACCCAGAGTGACGACTCCAGCCCTGCGGAACCCCTCTGTAAGCGCAGGAAACGGCTTTTTCTGAGATACATCTAAAATGGAACCATTTATGATTGGCTCCTGCAGCAGCCAGTAGAGAGAACTTGAGCATTGTACTCTCAGCACTGTTAAAAGTCCCCACACTTTAAAAACATTACGGTAGAGAACAGGAAGTTTCCTGATGTCCATCTTTTTCGGGTCCTTCCAGAAAAGAGTTTTATTTAAATCCAGCCCTTCAAGTGTCCGTAAGATGGCACATGCTACAGCCTTCCAGTTTGCATTTACAGGTCCATGTAGCAGCCTTTGCACAAAGTGTAACCGAAAGGCTGCAGTCCTGCTCTGCAGGTGTACCAGTCCATGTCCCCCTTCCTCCTTGGGGAGAAACAGAACACTCTGTGGAACCCAGTGTAGATTGTCCCAAAAAAACAAAATTGACTGGATTTTAGATAAAACAGGTATTGGGGGATCGATGCACGCAAGCCTATGCCAGAGGGATGCTACCAGGTTGTTAATTATAAGCACATGCCCCCTAAAGGACACTTTTTTAACTAAAAAAAATTCCACTTCTCCAAACGACCCTTTACCTTCTCGACAGTCCCTTTGAAGTTTTTCCCCATAAACCCTTCGTCTCCTAAAAACACCCCCAAATACTTAAAACCATCTCTACACCATAATAAGCGGTCTGGGAGGCTTGGGACGCGCCTAAACAGCTCCCGATTAAAAACGCCACGCTTTTCTCCCAGTTAACCTTGGCGGAAGAAACAATTTTAAAATCGTCAGTGATCTTCAACATCGTATCAACATCCCTCTGGCTGCCAACAAGTATCGCCACATCATCAGCATATGCTGATAGTTTAAAAACACCCTCACACTTTGGAATTGCTATACCTTGCAGTTCTGTTCTCAGTTTTGCTAAAAGAGGTTCAATCGCAAGGGAATACAACATGAACTTTAAAAGGAGCACACAAGTCACCATTAATCTTCAGTATGCTTTCACTGGCACGGTACAGAACTCTTATTTTATCGATAAAATCCGAATTAAAACCAAAAGCAGTCAAAACGTTCCATAAACAGGTATGCTCAACCCTGTCGAAAGCCTTTTCCTGGTCAATTAAAACCAAACCACATTCCAAATTAAAAATCCTTCCGACTTCTACGACATCCCTAATGAACGAAATGTTATCATGAATAAATCGACCCGGCACACAGTAGGTCTGGTCCGGATAGATCACCTCTTCCATGACTATACTAAGTTGGTTTGCCAATACCTTAGAGAGCAGTCGGTATTCCACACAGAGAACTGAGGCAGGTCTCCATGATTTTATGTCATGTAGATCTCCTTTTTTGGGCAACAGAGTTAATACTGCTCTGCGACAACTGAGCGGCAGCCGCCCCGTGACTAAACTGTCACCCAGTACCAGTAGGTCTGCACCCATTTCAGGCCAAAAAGAATTATAAAAAAGTCAGTCGGTAGACCATCGATTCCTGATGCCTTGCCACTCTCCATACCCGGGAGGGCTTGTAGCAGTTCCTCTAGGGTCAACGCCCCTCCGAGGTTTGCATGTGTTTCCTTTGACACCTGAGGGAGATCCTTCAAGAAGACGTTATCATGGGCCTGTTCATTGGAGATTTCACACTTGTACAGTTCCTTGTAGAAACCGACTGCTCTTTCGAATTTCTCTATGGTCCACTAAAAATGTCCCCTCATCAGAAAACAGGCCACGTATCATCTTATTTGGACCATTCTTTTTTCCCAAATTAAAAAAGAATTTTGACAGTGCATCCATACACTCCATAGTCTGAAACCGTGACCTGACCAGAGCTCCTTGTGCGGTAACGTCTAGCAATTTAGTCAATAAATTCTTTTTTGTTCTTAAATTTTCTATGCATACCTGCCGTCCTGTGTTTTTCATTAACTCTTGAAGCGCCATTATGTCATCCGCCAAGGATTTCATGCGTAGAGTTGTGTCTCTCGTGACACTGGAGGTATACTGTTGACACAGCTGTTTAATTTGCATTTTGGCAAAATCCCACCACTGCTGCACCGATTTAAAAGAAACCTTTGTGGTTCTAAAATCACCCCAAAAATATTTAAACACATCCCTAAAATGACCGTCTTGCAATAAACTGGTGTTAAAATGCCAATACGCACTCTTATGTTTGAGTTTACTTAAATACACAGTAGAGAGAACCATACAATGGTCCGTAAATCCTACTGGTATAATTACACAACTTCTAAAAGCACTTAACTGGTGTTTAAAATCATAAAATTTTTCAATCTGGCCATAGAGAGCATATTATTATAGTGCACCCAGGTATATTGTTTCTGCATGTGGTGAGAATTTCTCCAAATGTCCACAAGGTCACAGGAATTCATTAACTCGACTAACCTTCTACGTGATGGCATATGGGGCTCTACATGATTCCTGTCTATACCCAGCTCTGTACAATTAAAACCCCCCCCTAGAATTAAAAAATCTTCAGAGTCACAATTCTTCAGGACATTATCTAAGGTTCGTAAAAATACCATTCTTTCAGTGGCCGTGGTCGGGGCATAAACACAAACAAAAACAACCCACCTATTCTCATATCGTGCTCTAACCTTTAACAGTCGACCCTTTATAATTTCATCAACTTGATAAGAACAGGGAATAAAATTATGGGAAAATAAAATAGCTACTCCGCCACTGGTAGATGTCTTATGAGTTAAAAAGGATAACCCTTTAAACTCCCTGGCCCAGTCAGCGGCATTACTGGCGTCTGCGTGGGTTTCCTGAGCAAAGATTTACGTACATAATGTCTAGGATTGACTATCACTATCGATATTGTCTAACATTACATTGACTTTTGTAAGGATTTTCTTTAGACGATATCTCTCCTGATCAGTGAAACCCCCTTCTCCCATAAACCCCTTGTTTTTTTAATGAACTGTTCCACATCTGGAAAAAACCCGTCTATCCTCACATTCCTAGCATGTTTAGTCTTTTTCAGAAAAGCCTTGATGTCGTCCACACTATATTCATGACTCGAATAGCCACTTAGATTTATACTACATGTAATACTACAGTCGGAGGCTTCGCTCTCACTCTCTACCTCCCCAGAATTCAGCTCCTCTGCAACATTTTCCTCTTAGCCTGTGCATGAGGACGATTTCTCCGTCTCTTTCTCTGGGGCACCTTGAACACATTCTCTTCCATATCCATATGAGAGCTATCATCCCCAACTTCATCAGCAAGGGACGGATCAACACTATCTAGTGACACCGTACTGTCCTGTGTATCCTTATCACATCACTCAGGCACAGTCTTCTCTTCTTCACCTGGTTGAACACTGACACCCTGGTGAGGGGCCAGCTTCAGGTGTCGACACAGCAGAGGTACTGCTGCTCCCTCCCCGGTGTGTGGGCCCCATCCACCCCAACGCCCTCTCCAGCAGTAACCTCGTTACCAGCGGCCTTGTTAACATTATTACCATTTTTGGGATTCACACATTTTTCCGGACAGGCCCGCACCAGATGACCAGATAAACCGCACCCAAAACACTTCCTTGTAGTAGTAGTAGCGCAAATAACATAGTTAAAATCTTCCACCTTTACATTGAGTGTCAGATCCAGATCATTATTATCCTTCAGAACCATGTACACAAACCGTCTGAAAGACAGGATATGTTTTACACGAGGGGATTTACTTGTA
>NC_030438.2:8290000-8370000 GCF_001660625.3 Ictalurus punctatus | reverse complement strand
TCTCTTGTGGAGTAAATAAGACAAAATAAAAAAGTTACAGCGTTTCCTCTGACTGTTATAAAGCACTGACGCTGGAGACTCCTTCCATAAATGTTAAACGTCTCCTGAGCCACATCAGCAATTAATGTGATTACATGTACTTCTACCATCCGTGTCTCAGTGAATGAGCCGTTACTATAGAAACAATAACATATTAGAAACAATAACATATTAGAAACAAGCGTGTTAATATATAAATAAACAAACCTGCGATTTGCAGCTACGCTACTCTCAGTCTGCTGTTATAGGAAACTAACTTCCTTGACTTCTTCTGACCAATCAGAATGGAGAATCACAGCACTGTGGTTTAAACAGTAATAAATAAGCTTCATTGACTTTGTTACTAAGACAGACAGCACTGCTGTATATGTTTAAAGAAACATATAAATAACATTTTTAAACAGCATTCCCAGAGAGAGCTTCCTGAAGGAAGAGGTTTTCCGTCTGTGGTACGGATAAGACTCCTGCATCAGCTGGCATGAACAAAGGTGGAGGCGTTTGCTTTTTAATCAACAACAGATGGCTCGCTGAAGTTAAAGTGCTGTCCAAATCTTGGGCGTAAAATTTGGAGCTCCTAATGACCACGTGCAGCCATTTTCTCTCTGCATTTCTGTATAATTTAACGAGTGAAAGCTAAAGAAAGGAAAGTGATTATATGCTGAAAGTGAAACGCTATATTTCTGACAAGAAGTAGAAACCTAACCCTAACCAAACCACAGGGTTATATTAATGCGCTCGTTCTAATCCATTATCATTTCTATCACAGCTCGTTAACAGAGACTCATTAGGAGGATGCGACACATCATCTAAGAATATTAATAATAATGGATCTTAAAAATAGTTTTCTGTAAGGAGATGTTTATGTAACATGTATGGAAGGAGTCTCCAGTGTCAGCGTTGTGTAACAGTCAGAGGTAAAGCTGTAAGTTTAAGTTGTACTCTTCGTGGTTTCTCAGAAATATGACAAGATGCATTCATTTCTTCTTCAGGAAATTACTAGTTTCACCGATTTTCCAAAACATTAAATGTAGCTATAAAATGGATTAAAAAGTACGAACTAATCCTTTAATTTAAGAAAAAAATATATAATCTTGTGGGGAAAAGAAAGAAAGGTTTGATTTTTGAGAATACTTCCTTTAAAAAAAAACATTTTCTTTCATACAGGTTCTTTACGTTATTTTCACTTGTTTATACACATTTATATTTATTTATAAAAAAAAATATTTCTCCATTTTTTAAAGAGAATAAAACAGCTTTGAAATCCCATATACTTTGTGAAGAAAAGAAAGGCAGGAGTTTATTAAAGAAAGAAAGGAAGAAAGGGGGGAAGAAAGAAGGAAAGATATGATATACACAAGAATACAACAAAAAAGAAAGAAAGAAAGAAAGAAAGAAAGAAAGAAAGAAAGAAAGAAAAAGGGGGGTAAGAAAGAATGAAATAAGGGAAATAAGCCAGAAGACCACAAAAAAGAAAGAAAGAAAGAAAGAAAGAAAGAAAGAAAAAGAAAGAATAAAGGAAGAAAGAAAAGAAGAAAGAAAGAAAGAAAGAAAGAAAGAAAGAAAGAAAGAAAGAAAGAAAGGGGTTAGAAAGTATGAAAAAAAGGGAAATAAGCCAGAAGGCAACAAAAAGGAAAGAAAGAAAGAAAGAAAAAGAAAGAATGAAGAAAGAAAGAAAAGAAGAAAGAATGAAGAAAGAAAGAAAGAAAGAAAGAAAGAAAGAAAGAAAGAAAGAAAGAAAGAAAGGGGTTAGAAAGTATGAAAAAAGGGAAAATAAGCCAGAAGGCAACAAAAAAGAAAGAAAGAAATTAAGGACAGAAGGAAGGAATTTATTCTAGAAAGAAAGAAATAAGGCTCACATATGGAAGTTGGCTCTCGAGGTTCATCTAAGAGAGCTGATTCAAAGAGTCAACTCTTTAGTGAACGACACATCACTACTGTTCTGTTTATTGGGAGAGTTTTTTCACTCCAGCTTTCTGTGGTACAAACTTCTCTTACACACACACACACATACACACACACACACACACACACAAACAGACACACACATACACATACACACACACACGCACACACACCCCTGATGATATTCAGACGTGAATAATCAAGTTGAATCAGATGTGTTTGAGAAGAAAAGCCCACTGTGTGCATCACTGTGGTGTTTCAGAACTTTTTATGTAAAATGAGTCTGAATGTGAGTGATATGAGCTTCTCTCTGGGTTTCTGAATGAATTCTGCAAACTGAAGATTTAATCGTATGCAATTTTGTCCAATTAATTATCTCTTTGCTCAGTGGAACTACAACATACAGAACTGAGCTGTTTCATCACACGCACCATTATAGTGATTAAATATGAACATTTCTTCTTAATGGACGTCATCACTACTGCAGATTTGCAGAATAAATATCAGAATTGTGACTTTTTTTTTTTTTTTTTTTTAACATTTTTCCCACCACGTCTGACTAATCATTTATATCATGAGCCACGGGTCACGAATCAACACCGAACTCAATAAATATTACACAGGTAATAGAAAAAACATTTTCCTTGATTAAAATCCAAAAATAATTGCCATCATTTATAAAAACCATCGAGCCTCTAATTTGGTGCTCGGATCCCGCCTGACTGCGCCGCTTGTTAAAATTCAGCTCTAACGTCCAGCCAATACGAGCTCCCTGAGTGATTGATGGCACCAATTTACTTCCATCTAATGTCAGATATTAAATCCTGAATTATGCATATTATTCTCCTTCTGTAACGTGCAAGCAAAAACCGCAAAAGAAAAAAAGAGCGGAAATAATTCTTTTAGACCTCAGAATGATCCTACACACGTTTCTTAATAAAAAAAACAGCTCTGGACTTGACAGGATATACAACACAGCACACTGAAAAATAATGAGTTGAGAAAAGAAGGAAAACCAAGAAAAAAGGTAACAATAGAAGAGTAAAAAAGAAAGAAAGGGAAGACAAAAGAAGGAAAGAGAAAGTAATGCAATCACCTTGTTTGTACTTTCACATAGAAGAAGAAGGAGGAGGAAGAGGAGGAGGAGGAGGAGAATAAGAAAAAGAAGGAGAAGAAGGAGGAGGAGGAAGAGGGGGGCAAATAATAAGAAGAAGGAGAAGGAGAAGGAGAAGAAGAAGAGGAAGAAGTAGAAGAAGGAGGAGCAGGAGGATGAGAAGGGGGTGGAGAAGAAAAAGAAGAAGAGGAAGAAGAAGGAGGAGAATAAGAAAAATATAAGGAAGAGAAGAAGAAGGATAACAATGAGGAGGAGGAATAGGCGAAGAAGTAGTACAGAAAGAAGGACAAGGAGAAGAAGGAGAAGAAGAAGAAGAAGAAGAAGAAGAAGAAGAAGAAGGAGGAGGAGGAGGAGGAGAAGAAAAAGCAGAAGAAGAAGAATGAGAAGGAGGAGAAGAAGGAGTAGAAGAATGAGGAGGAGTAGAAGGAGTCAAAGAAGAAGGAGGAGGAGGGGAAGGAGTCGAAGAAGAATGAAGTGAAGAAGAAGGATAAGAATGAGCAGGAGGAGAAGGAGTAGCAGAAGAAGAATGAGCAGGAGGAGAAGGAGGAGAAGAAGAAGAATGAGCAGGAGGAGAAGGAGGAGAAGAAGAAGAATGAGCAGGAGGAGAAGGAGTAACAGAAGAAGAAACAGGAGGAGAAGGAGTAACAGAAGAAGAAACAGGAGGAGAAGGAGGAGAAGAAGGAGTAGAAGAAGAAACAGAAGGAGGAGTAGAAGAAGAATGAAGTGAAGAAGGATAACAATGAGGAGGAGGAGAAGAAGAAGAAGAAGAAGAAGAAGAAGGCTAAGGATGAGGATGAGAAGAAGAAGGAGAAGAATGAGGAGGAGGAGGAGGAGAAGAAGAAGAAGAAGAAGAAGGCTAAGGATGAGGATGAGAAGAAGAAGGAGAAGAATGAGGAGGAGGAGGAGAAGAAGAAAAAGAAGGCTAAGAATGAGGAGAAGAAGGAGAAGAATGAGGAGGAGGAGGAGAAGAAGAAGGATAAGAATGAGGAGGAGGAGGAGAAGAAGAAGGATAAGAATGAGGAGGAGGAGGAGAAGAAGAAAAAGAAGGCTAAGGATAAGGATGAGGAGAAGAAGGAGGAGAATGAGGAGGAGGAGGAGAAGAAGAAGAAGAAGAATAAGAAGGCTAAGGATGAGGATGAGGAGAAGAAGGAGAAGAATGAGGAGGAGGAGGAGAAGAAGAAGAAGAAGAAGAAGAAGAAGAAGAAGGCTAAGGATGAGGATGAGGAGAAGAAGGAGAAGAATGAGGAGGAGGAGACGAAGAAGAAGAATTTTGCCTACCCTACACTAACTCTTCAGCCGATATCAGGAGTATAATTGTAGAAATTCCACTATGTGTGTTATTGATGTTTCCACATGAAGACATGATGTTTTTCACTGAGAGAGGATCTTCTTACACTCTGAAGTGTTCAGCTGTGTGTTTGGACACACACACACACACACACACACACACACACACACACACACACTAATCCTTTGTCCACACAGGAAGCTGATTGTCTGTCTTCATCAGTGTTCCACAGCTGATGTTCTGGAGTCTGTTTGGCGTGAACAGGAGATCAGATTTTCCTTCCTGTCAGACGCTGTAGTGGTGTTTTGATCAGATGCTGTAGTGGTGTTTTGATCATCATGCTGTAGTGGTGTTTTGATCAGACGCAGTTCATCTTCACTTCAGCTTCATTTCTCCTCGTTTACTCCTGAATGGCTGCATGTGGAGATCACAATCATCTGCGCTTTATTAAACAAACAGATCAGTGGAGGCGGACGTGAGAGCCATGGGACGTCTCGTTTGGGCTCAAGCCCGCGCCGTCTGCCTGCCAGGCACTTCACTATTTAATTACCTGGTCAGTGTGTTAGGCAGCGCTCACGAAAACCTCTCCAAATAAAAACAAAACAAAAAACATCAGGAGAAGTGTGGGTTCACCTTCGAGTGGAATTCACTATCAATCATTCAGTCAATCACAGAAAGAAAGAAAGAAGAAGGAAGGAAGACAAGTAAAAGAAGAAAGAAAGAAAAGAAATGAAGGAAGGAAGACAATTAAAAGAAAGAAAGAAAGAAAAAGAAATGAAGGAAGGAAGACAATTAAAAGCAGAAAGAAAGAAAGAGAGGCAGCAGTAAATGAGTAACTGAGTAAATGAACTGTAGTAAGGTTTGTAAACACAAAGTTTGAAAGCAGGTTTTAAAGAAAGAAAATCACAATTGAGAACAGTTTGTGTTTTGAAAAAGCAAGGAAAGAAACAGTGTGTGAGTGCTGGTCTGTGTGAGTGCCTGTGTGCGAGTGCCTGTGTGTGCGAGTGCCGACGTGTGTATATGTGAGTGCCTGTGTGTGCGAGTGCCTGTGTGTGCGAGTGCCGGCGTGTGTGTGTGTGTGAGTGCCAGTGTGTGTGAATGCTGGTGTGTGTGAGTGCCGGCGTGTGTGAGTGCCGGCGTGTGTGTGTGTGAGTGCCAGTGTGTGTGAATGCTGGTGTGTGTGAGTGCCGGCGTGTGTGTGTGAGTGCCAGTGTGTGCGAGTGCTGGTGTGTGTGTGTGTGCGAGTGCTGGTGTGTGTGTGTGTGAATGCTGTTGTGTGTGAGAGCCGGTGTGTGCGAGTGCCTGTGTGTGTGAGTGCCGGCGTGTGTGTGTGCCAGTGTGTGTGAATGCTGGTGTGTGCGTGTGCGCGAGTGCCGGTGTGTGTGTGTGTGTGTGAATGCTGGTGTGTGTGAGTGCCTGTGTGTGTGAGTGCCAGTGTGTGTGAATGCTGGTGTGTGCGAGTGCCAGTGTGTGTGTGTGCGAGTGCCGGTGTGTGAATGCTGGTGTGTGTGAGTGCCGGTGTGTGCGAGTGCCGGTGTGTGTGAGTGCCGGCGTGTGTATGTGTGAGTGCCTGTGTGTGTGAGTGCCGGTGTGTGTATGTGTGAGTGCCTGTGTGTGTGAGTGCCGGCGTGTGTATGTGTGAGTGCCAGTGTGTGTGAGTGCCAGTGTGTGTGAATGCTGGTGTGTGCGAGTGCTGGTGTGTGTGTGTGCGAGTGCCAGTGTGTGTGTGTGTGTGTGAATGCTGGTGTGTGTGAATGCTGGTGTGTGTATGTGTGAGTGCCTGTGTGTGCGAGTGCCGGTGTGTGTGAGTGCCGGCGTGTGTATGTGTGAGTGCCAGTGTGTGTGTGTGAATGCCGGTGTGAGTGCCAGTGTGTGTGAATGCTGGTGTGTGTGAGTGCCGGCGTGTGTATGTGTGAGTGCCTGTGTGTGCGAGTGCCAGTGTGTGTGAGTGCCGGCGTGTGTATGTGTGAGTGCCAGTGTGTGTGTGTGAATGCTGGTGTGTGTGAGTGCCGGCGAGTGTATGTGTATGCTGGTGTGTATGAGTGCTGGTGTGTGTGAATGCTGGTGTGTATGAGTGCCGGTGTGTGTGTGTGTGTGTGAATGCTGGTGTGTGTGAGTGCCGGCGAGTGTATGTGTATGCTGGTGTGTATGAGTGCTGGTGTGTGTGAATGCTGGTGTGTGTGAGTGCCGGCGAGTGTATGTTTGAGTGCCGGTGTGTGTGAATGCTGGTGTGTATGAGTGCTGGTGTGTGTGAATGCTGGTGTGTGTGAGTGCCGGTGTGTGTGTGTGTGGGTGCCGGTGTGTGTCTGTGTGAGTGCCGGTGTGTGCGAGTGCCGGCGTGTAAATCCCACGTCCCGCTCGACTCGGCTGAAATGACTGAACGATGATACAAACAAGCAGATAAAATGCTTCCTGTGACAGAGACGTGGGGTTTTTAACTTTCCTGAAGTGTTTTTCCAGCGTTTTCTTCCCTGTCCTTCATCTTGATGCTGAGCGCGATGTTGAGGATTTTCGAGAAGCTCTTCTGAGACAAAGCAGTAAAGCATTTCTCATAATGAAGCTGGGCTTCTCATCATCCACGCTATCTTAAGCAGCAGTAATTAGCCGACGAGAGACGTCAAATCTCAGCGTTAATTCCCCTGGATCTCACGCTGATTATTTTATTCCTCTGTGTGCCGAGTGTCTGCGCGAAAGTCTCCGGCGTGACGAGGCTGCATGCGAAAGCCGTGGAGTAAACGTGGAGAAAAATACTTTCTTCACTCTGCTTTTTTAATGCTAACTTTTACTGAAAAGGCAAGTAGTCATTTTAAATGGCTGATGTCTTGGGGTTTTTGGGGGGTTTTTTTTAAACACATTTCTTTTTGCTCAAGTTTAATTTGATTTATTCAGCTAGGTTTCACATCGCAACTCTACGATTCTCTACATTTTCATACACGTGCTGATTTTATTAGTCAGTATTGTAGCGTCGTGTTTTGTTAAACCTTCAGTTTGAGCAAAAATAGAAGCGTTGCTCTGCTGCTCTTCCTGGCTGGAGTTGTGTGTTGTTTTTTTTTGTCCCGGCGTCCCTGAGGATTTCAGTCCGAGTTTAACAGTTTGTTCAGCACATTTCAGCTCGGAATGCTTTTGGAACAAGGCCCGATATAGTGTTGAGTGTACTGTAGTAAAAGCTCTGCCAACGAGTCACTTCTAAACAGCTCGACCCACCTGCAAACCCATAATCCATAAATTAGCCTGGGTTTTCTTGTTGTTGTTTTATCTAGTAATGACTTTTCAGTAACTCCACAGGTAATATACTCGCTAGCACACTGGTATTATGAAGTATTTTATTTCTGCACCTGTAAATAGTGTCTTGTATCACTGAAAACAAAGCTTCTTGGGAAATACCTCATGTGTTTTTGAACCTGCGCACGTTCAAGAAGGCGACACGAGAAGGTGAGGGGGTGTAAACTTTTGAACAGGAAGATCGGTGTAAATTGCTATTATTTTGTTTAAAGATCTTTTTTTTTTTCATTGACACTACATAAGATATTTACATGTTTCACGGAAGACAAAATAATAACAATTGCAATCGATCATCCTGTTCAAAAGTTTACACCCCCATAAACATGTGTTATGTGAAAGAGCAGTATCTAAACACTAAAGAATACTAAGCCATTTTATCCCTATGTGTGTATTCAGTGAAAGAATCTCACCTGTTGTAGCAGGTAGCAGATGGTAAAATCTTCTCTACTGAACAATGTTGTAAAATCTTACAAAAAGCAACAGCTTTACCTCCGGGTGTTACGAGGGCGCTGAAACCGGAGACTCCTTCCATAAATGTTAAATAAACATTTCATCACGTATCGATGATCACACACGGGTTTTATGTACGGGGTGGCGTACTATAGCAACCATGACGCTTCAATATAAACCTCTCAAAGCTACTTTTATTTTCTGGAAAAAATTTATCAACACCTTCCGACCAATCAGAAGCCGAGAATTCAACAGCACTGTGGTATAAAGTGATAACGATGAAGAATGCAATGTAAGCTTCGCTTGGTGTTGTGTGCAACTCTGGTGTCTCTTACAGTGCATCTGGAAAGTATTCACAGCGCTTCACTTTTCCCACATTTTGTTATGTTACAGCCTTATTCCAAAAAGGATTCAATTCATTATTTTCCCCAAAATTCTACAAAAAATACCCCATAATGACAACGTGAAAGAAGTTTGTTTAAAATCTTTGCAAATTTATTAAAAATAAAAAAACAAAAAAAAGCACATGTACATAAGTATTCACAGCCTTTGCCATGACACTCAAAATTGAGCTCAGGTGCATCCTGTTTCCACTGATCTTCATTGTGATGTTTCTACAACTTGATTGGTGTCCACCTGTGGTAAATTCAGTTGATTGGACATGATTTGGAAAAATCCGAGACAGGATTGTATGGAGGCTGGAGAGCTGGCCGCCCGGCCAAACTGAACGATCAGGGGAGAAGGACCTTAGTCAGGGAGGTAACCAAAAAGCCAATGGTCACTCTGACAGAGCTCCAGCGTGTCTCTGTGGAGAGAGGAGAACCTTCCAGAAGAACAACCATCTCTGCAGCACTCCACCAATCAGGCCTGAATGGTAGATTGGCCAGACGGAAGCCACTCCTCAGTAAAAGGCATGACAGCCCACCTGGAGTTTGCCAAAAGTCTCCTGAAAGACTCTCAGACCAAGACCAAGTCAAAGATTGAACTCTTTGGCCTGAATGGCAAGCGTCATGTCTGGAGGAAACCAGGCACCACTCATCACCCGGCCAATACCATCCCTACAGTGAAGCATGGTGGTGGCAGCATCACGCTGTGGGGATGTTTTTCAGCGGCAGGAACTGGGAGACTAGTCAGGATCGAGGGAAAGATGAATGCAGGAATGTACAGAGACATCCTTGATGAAAACCTGCTCCAGAGCGCTCTGGACCTCAGACTGGGGCGAAGGTTCATCTTCAAACAGGACAACGACCCTACGCACACAGCCAAGATAACGAAGGAGTGGCTACAGGACAACTCTGTGAATGTCCTTGAGTGGCCCGGCCAGAGCCCAGACTTGAACCCCATTGAACATCTCTGGAGTGATCTGAAAATGGCTGTGCACCGACGCTCCCCATCCAACCTGATGGAGCTTGAGAGGTCCTGCAAAGAAGAATGGGAGAAACTGCCCAAAAACAGTTGTGCCAAGCTTGTAGCATCATACTCAAAAAGACTTGAGGCTGTAATTGGTGCCAAAGGTGCTTCAACAAAGTATTGAGCAAAGGCTGTGAATACTTATCTACATGTGCTTTTAGTTTTTTTATTTTTAATAAATTTGCAAAGATTTCAAACAAACTTCTTTCACGCTGTCGTTATGGGGTATTGTTTGTAGAATTTTGAGGAAATAATGAATTGAATCCTTTTTGGAATAAGGCTGGAACATAACAAAATGTGGGAAAAGTGAAGCGCTGTGAATACTTTCCAGATGCACTGTATATATCAGGAAACATGGTACCTATGAAATGAAGAACTCAAGATAACCAAAGTTGCCATAGACAACCGAGATTTGCTTTGATTCTTGGGCGAGCGTCCAGGCTTCTATTGATTTCTGCTTTAAGGTCTGTAGATAAATTCCAACACAGATTAAAGTGAGGAAACTTCTACTCTTATAGAAGCACAGACTGCTTAATCAGACTTATCTCTTATCTCAGCGCTGGCTGTAAGTTCATTACTCTGAGGGGAAAAAGAGGGCAGTGGATTTTTACAGGAAGTGGACGCCATGTGGCCGTGCCCAAAGGGAAGGACGGAGATATTAGCATTCGCTGAGGTTAGTAATAAATCATTACATTGTTTTTCCAACCACGGGAGACTCCAAGCTGGTGTGGGCTTTTTTTTTTTTACCCACAGAGACTTTGCTCTCGTGTGAAATGGAGATTTACATTTTTTTTAGTTATAAAAAAAAAAAAAAGAAGTCCAATTAATATTGCTGAGACATCATTTCTCATTCAGACAAAGTGTTATAGCTGTTAATATTCATCAGCAAGTTGTTTTTGGACTCCATGTGTTATCACCCCAAGTCAAAGAATGAATGAATAAATAAATAAATAAGCTAACGAAACATGCGTAATATTTCCATGGGGAAAAAATACATCTTAAAATATACATTTTGAATATGGGTGAATTTATTTAATATTACTTTATATTATGAGATTATTATAAATATCTGCCAGCAGAATACGATTATTTCAATCTTGAAATTAGTAAAAAATAATGTCTGGAAGTGTATTTAAAATAATATGGCTAGTTTATCGCAACCTGATAAAAGGAAATAGTAGATATATTTGACTATATTAAATATATTTTCATTCGCTAAGATGTGAGCAAATTTTACTATAACACACAAAAAGATACAGTATTCATAACATTTTTGATTGGCTGGCAGGCATCAGGAATTTTTTTATACCGTATGAGGATGCCTTGACTGTAGATTTGATCAAAAATTCCTTAAAATTTTGATGAACACGTAATAAATTCAAGTAGTTAAAGAGATGCTTGTTGCTAGGCAACTAGGAAACACGGACAGTCGAGTTAAGAGCGCGTTGTGAGGATTTAATACCAAAAATTGTGCACACTGGTAATCAGACCTTGGGCGTAACTATAGACTGATGCGCTTTTCGGAATTTACTCAAGAATGATGCAAGGGCAGAGTTTGAGTAAAACAGAGGCGTGGCTCGGTTTGGAACGTTTCCGGCGAAGAGTAGTATTAAGTCCAGCTCCACAGTCCGACACTTTGATTCATGTTTTGGATTTTATTCACCAGGCTTAAAAGTAAGTACCCCTGTTCAGTCCCTCCAGGATTTCACGATTTTGGGTTCACAGAAATTAACGCAAAATCAAGCAAACTCCGCAATATTTGGAGGACCTTGCAATTTGTCTAAATTACAGATTTGGGCCAAGACGCGTCATGTTACGTCATCGCAAAAAGCGCAATCAGCCAAAGCCCTCTTCGATTCACGTGTACAGCTAAAACGTCTCATTTCGTACAACTGCAATTTTGCTGATTCAAGTAGTTTTCTGCAAAAAAACCCAAAAAACAGCACAAAAAAAATTGAAAAATGCAGCAGCAAAATAAAAAAAAAACCCTCCATGAAATCCTGTACAGACTGTTTCATTTATTGCTGGTGGTCTACCGTAGACGCTACTGAAAAACCCTGTCTCGATCACTTCCACTCAAGAAAACGTTTGTAGTCTCAAAGGCATGAACTGCACGCAAGTGATTTTAATAACCTGAAATGTTCATTTAATCACGCGCGTAACCCGACTCTGAATACGAGAAACTTTCCCCCGGTAAATACTGACATAACCTTTGTACAATGGGCATAAGCTTGCTAACAACTGAGGCTAATGATTTAGCTAGCTAGCATGCAAACTTGTAAACTAAAAGCATTGTGGCAATGGAACCATTTTTCCATCTAATTTGTTGGTGTGTTTGTAAAGGCTTGTATCGCTAAAATTATATTGTAATAACTGATTCAACATCTATGAGTTAATATAGAATCTTCTAGTAAACAAACTACAAAACACAAGCATTCGATATATAAAGTTAGCTCAGCTACATATACCTCTGGATTTTGTTTTTTTTTTGTTTTTTATTACTGATAAGTGAACACTAATGATGAAAGCTAATAAAAAGCCTTCCAAGTACATTATCTTGTATATCTAACTCTTTACTCCCCAAGATATAATTAGCTTGTTGCTCGTATGGTTTACGTCTCAAAAAGGTGTTAATTAGGCTCTTTATATTTTCTTTGTTATTATGCAAGTAAAATTTCACTGAACATCAAATGCTACTATAAACAGATAAAAAGTATGATGTGTTGTTCTTTAATAACTAAAAAAAATGGTCATCATTAGCTTTGTAACTGCTGTGGTATAAGATGAATAAAAGACTCCAGGACATGCCGTTATAGGAAAATAAGCAACTTTAGGGCCGTAATAGTACAGTAACTCCGCTGCCGTTGATTATTGATATTCAGCGTTTTATTCCTTTCATAATATCACTGTTTGTGTTTCTGAATGTGATGTAAATGTTCTCTGATAGCTTTTTAAGTACCTCTAACCTCTTTCGTATCCTTTAAACGGTTTTAAGATCCTCTTAATGGTAATATTTGGTTATAAATATCTTCAGTGGCTTTTTCCTGAACCGTAAAACATTCTTCATAACCTTTAGCTGCCTGCAGAACATTTCACGGTGTGTCGTACAGCAGATAATCGGCACATGTCTGATTCTGACCGAGTTTAATGGCGGCGTGGGCGAGAGGATGACAGCTCCAATATTCGGCCAACCCTCTGGAGAATATAATCGGTTTGTCCTCGAATGTGACAAACAGGGACAAGGCCGTGTATTATCTCCAAGGTCAACCTGATTCCAGCGCTGAAAAGAAGTGTCTTACCAAAGGAGCCTTTCTGCAGCTTATCACTCCATGAACACACTCATTTAGACAAAGGCCACAAGAACAGACCTGAATTTCGTTCTCTCTGCGCCACAGCAGAGATAAATTCAATAATCACGCCGTGCCGACCGCACAATATCGCCACTCCGACAACAATAGTGCTTTCTTTCTCACATTCTCAGAAACAGAGGACGTGGATCGCTGTTGGCGGGAAGCAGGAATGATTTTTTTGTCTTTTTTTTTTTATCACACAATGAAATTAAGGGGCAAAGGTTAAATGCATTTTTCTCCCCTGGTAATATCTTAATTTCACAGTTAAAAGGGTTTAACATGCTCATAAAAGCTTAGAAAGGAAGAAAATTAACACTGAAACATGAACCTGGTATTTTTATAAAGACATAATAAAGTGGTTCATCTATTTCTACATCTGCAGCTTCAGAGAGGGTTTGTTTTGTTTTTGAGGAACTCTGAATATTTATCCAAATATCAAATATTTGATGGCTATCTCTAATCTTTAAAACACTACAGCAGTTTATGATCCAACCGGTAAAATCTTTCCAAATGAAGACAAGTATTTTATATGTAATTGTGTCAGAATAATAAGGAGATGGATGGATGGATGGATGGATGGATGGGTGGATGGATGGATGTGTGGAAAGGTGGGTGGATGGATGTGTGGATGGGTGGGTGTATGTATGGATGGATGGGTGGATGGATGGATGTGTGGAAAGGTGGGTGGATGGATGGATGGATGGATGGATGGGGGATTGATGGACGGATGGGTGGGTTGGGGGGATTGATGGATGGATGGATTTATTAATTCCAGAGGGAAATTCACATATTACAGCAGCACAGATAGTTCGAAGCATACTAAAAGTAATTTAACATCATATATGTTGAATTATCATTGATATATAATATGAACCTGCCATCACAAAGGTACTGATTCCATCAAAGTTCATTTGGAATAATTATTTTATCAGTTTATCCACTATGATGTCCATCCGTTTATTTTCGCAGGGCAAAGTAACACACAAACATTCACACACTAGGGACAATTTGGAAATGCCAATCAGCCTACCATGCATGTGTCTGGGGAGGAAATCAGAGCACATGGAGGAAACCTCCAACCCCAGAGGTGCGAGGCAAACGTGCTAACCACTAAGCCACCATGCCCTCCACTACCATGTAAATCTACATATTTCCAATCTTCAAAAGGATGTAATGGTCCTAAAAGTGTCTCAAATTACTCATATTTTATTTAGCACTTAGATCCGTCATCCATGGCAACAGGGTTGACCACGCCCATATCTAAGATAAAGAACTCTTTTGATACTCTTAAAAGTTTTGGGCAGTGACTTTTAGAGAAAACCTTTGCTAGAACTCTTTTTTTGGAATATGGTTCCATGTGGTGGCGTTCCAGCTTGGGTTACAGTCATGTTCTTCCTCTTTCCTTGAGGGTTTTCTCCAGGTTCTGTGGTTTACTCCCATCTTCAAAAATCTGTTGGTAGGTGGACAGGCTACGCTAAATTGCCCCTTGATGTGACAGTGTGTGTATATGATGCCCTGCAATGGATCAGTGTTCTATCCGTGGTGTATTCCCACCCAGTGGTGCAGGGATAGTCTCCGGATCCAAGTGGATAAAACGTACTGAAAACAAAGTCTTAAGAATGCATGTTGTTCTCCCATGAAGTGGAACCGCGTAACTGATTCACCTGCTACTTCCAGGTTGTTCCACCAGTGAAGGAATCTAGAGTTGTGTAATGTGGTGAGATCTTCAATGCGTGTGTGTGTAACATTAATATGACATCAAGCCATCTACAGATCTTTGATGGATTGTGCACTGACCATAATATGAAAAAGATCTCAACTTTTTTTCCTCAAATCGCTAGATAAAATTGCAGCACCTCCTTTTCTTGCACCGGTTTTGTCCTCGTCCCTGTCACCACGACGACGGCCCCCCTCGACACCCGGCGGAGCGCAGCGAGGAGTCCTGTAATCACAGACGGACTGATGTCATGGTAACGGCACTGCTAATGGTTGCCACAGTTTCGAGCTGCATGAAGTCGGTGCTGTGATGCTCAACCGCTGACCATTGCTATTCTCGAGCTTCACCTGATCCGAGGTCAGCCCTCGATGCTACTGTTCCAGCGCTCATTATTTACTCTGAATGATTTCGGCTCCTTGAATCTCCTGTGTGGGTTTTGGACTTGTTGATTCCTGCAACTCCTGAGTGTGAAAAACACTGACTTTCTCCGAGTTCCCCTGAAA
The DNA here is from genome assembly GCF_001660625.3 of Ictalurus punctatus. NCBI lineage: Eukaryota > Metazoa > Chordata > Actinopteri > Siluriformes > Ictaluridae > Ictalurus > Ictalurus punctatus. Next base: position 8,354,945 of record NC_030438.2, on the reverse strand, counting down.
AACCCTTCATGTTTTATGACATGAGCTTTTTCAGAAAGTCAATATTTAGGAGTGGGCAAGGGAAAGATAATAAATTCTTAAACGCACCTTGCTCCTTTCTTTTTTAATATATGCTTCTCCAACACACAGTCTGAATCCCAAATAGCTTCTTATTGCCTATATATATATATATATATATATATATATATATATATATATATATATATATATATATATATATATATATATATATATATATATATATATATATATTTGCTCACTACATAGGCTATAACAACACTCCATAGTGCACTAGATTCTCAGTAGAAGTCTTGTTCAGAAAAGTAGCAAACAGGAACGGCTAGCTTACATACAATACAATACAATACAATAAAAAGTCATCTTAATATTTATTTCCCTTTTTTTTCAGAGCCATTTTTATATCAAGCGATACATGGGTCATTTACAGTGGTGCTTGAAAGTTTTATTAGTCCTGAAAGTAGATAAAGAGAACATAATTTAACAAATCAGAAAAAAATATATACTTGGTCATTTACTTATTGAGGAAAATGACCCAATATTACATATCTGTGAGGGGTAAAAGTATCTGGTACCAGTACCAATATGTGGTGGGAGCCCCTTGTGCAGCAATAACTGCAGATAAACGTTTGGGGTGACTGTTGATCAGTCCTGCACATCGGCTTGGAGGAGTTTTATCCCGTTCCTCAGTACAGAACAGCTTCAACTCTGGGATGTTGGTGGGTTTCCTCACATGAACTGCTCGCTTCAGGTTCTTCCACAACATTTCTATTGGATTAAGGTCAGGACTTTGACTTGGCCATTCCAAAACATTAACTTTATTCTTCTTTAACTGTTTTTAGTAGAAAGACTTGTGTGTTTAGGATCGTTGTCTTGCTGCATGACCCACTTTCTCTTCAGATTCAGTTCATGGACAGATGTTCTGACATTTTCATTTAGAATTCGCTGGTATACTTCAGAATTCACTGCTCCATCAATGATGGCGAATCGTCCTGGCCCCAATGTAGTAAAAACCATGATACTACCACCACCATGCTTCACAGATGGAATAAGGTTCTGATGCTGGAATGCGGTGTTTTCCTTTCTCCAAATATAACGCTTCTCATTTCAACCAAAAAGTTCTATTTAGGTCTCATCCATCCATAAGACATCTCCAATAGCCTTCTGGCTTGTCCACATGAAATTTAGCAAACTGCAGATGAGCAGCAATGTTCTTTTTAGAGAGCAGTGGTTTACTCCTTGCAACCCTGCCATGCACACCATTGCCGTTCAGCATTCTTCAGATGAAAATTAACATTAGCCAATTTGAGAAGCCTTTAGTTGTTTAGAAGTTACCATGTGTTTCTTTGTGACCTCGTGGACTATTCCACGTCTTGCTCTTGGAGTGATCTTTGTTGGTCTCCACTCCTGATGAGGGGAACAATGGACTTGAACCTTGAATGGTCTTTCCTCCATTTATAAACAATCTGTCTGACTGTGGATCGGTGGAGTCTAAACTCTTTAGAGATGGTTTTGCGACGTTTTCCAGCCGGATGAGCTTCAGCAACTCTTTTTCTGAGGTCCTCAGAAATCTCCTTTATTCGTACCATGACAGACTTCCACAAACACGTGTTGTGAAGCTCAGACTCGGATAGATCCGTGTTATTTAAATAAAACAGGGCGCTCGCTCACTCACTCACTCACACCTGATCATCATCCCGTCGATTGAAAACACCTGACTCACCTTCAAATGAACCGTTCACATACTTTTGCCACTCATCATTTCCCTCAACGAGTAGATGACAGAGTATAATATTTTCGTCTCATTTGTTTAGTCCGGTTCTCTTGATCTCTTTTAGGACTTGTGTGAAAATCTGTTGATGTTTTAGATCATATTTATGCAGATATATAGAAAATTCACAAACTTTCAACCACCACTGCAGCTAAAAAAATTAGCAGGACTTACGTTAAGTGACTAAATATTAAAATACATATTCTTCTTTTCACTGATTAAAACAATGATGCAAATTGAGACCCTGATTCTGAAATCCTGCCATTGTCACAGAAATGTTTACAACCTGCACCCATACCATCATACCTGGGAGCATAAAGACTGAAACATGTTAGCGACCTTGACTGCTGGTTCACACAACAGTTAGCATAATGTTAACTATATTACTAACGATCCTACTGTCAACTACCATGATAGTGATGCAATGAAATGGTGTTCCATCCTCAGGCCTCAGGGTTCCTGGTATAGGCTCCAGATTCACCGCAACTCTAACCAGGATGAAGTGTTTACTGAAGATGGATGAAAAATAAATATTTTCCTAGCTTGCTAACAGCCTTGCCTTTTGGTTTATACAATATATTTAGCCTAACATTAGCTAGTTTTCTGTCAGACGTCTGCATGCTGCGTCATCATCTGACGTACACAATGCTTTGATGAGCCCCAGAAGTGCAGCATTGATTAGAGGCTTATAAACTAACAGCCTAAAGCTTGGCAGTACTTGGTTTTAATTACATGCTAGGATAACATTAGCTAGATTGTTAATGAACCCGGCTAGATATTAAAATTCAAATATTGTATGCTAATGAGGTGATTAGTTATGTAACGTAGCTGGCAACATTAGTGCAATCTTTACGTCAGCGTACTCGGAAGCATTGAATTATAGTGTCAGGGTGTGCTAATCCGCGGATGCTCACCGAGGTGCAGACTGACCCTTTGTTATTTACAACAGTTTAAAATGACATCTTTAAGCAGACTTTAAAATATCGTGAAGATATCCCTTCCTTCATTTTTCCCTTGCAGACAGAAATGACCCAATCAGTGACCCCATGGGAAGAGGTCTCGTGGGGCAGCGGATTTGCTGCACCGCTAAAAATAACCTTCTAAAAATAGAAAGGCTCGGTTACGAAGACGAAAATCTTTTGTAATGTACCTGTGTTTTCTTGAGGGCACGAAATAGCACAAGGTTTAGTCACACATCGTAAAACTCAGTGGCACTGATCGAGTTATTTGATGCTTTTTCCATAGCGATGTATAAAAAAAAAAAAAAAAAAAACCCAGAGCGCAGTGAAGCGGAGAGGAAAAAAAAGGAGTGGGAAAAAACACGTCTAACATGATGGATTGCGCATCCGTAATCAGTACACTTCCTGCATGGCTGCTTGCACAGCATACTGTTTATACTTTAATTCTCATCTTTATATCTCCTCACACTCCTGTCTACGAGTAAACACAGACATGCAGACAGACAGACGTGACTCAGCAGACGAGGATTAGTCGCTCAGTTTATGCTTTTTTTTAATATGATGTGAAATGGGAAGATTTTTATTTGAATCGGACAAACATAGCAAATGACTACGGGTATTAAACTCCAGCGCTTTTATTTGTACAACTCTCGAACAGTAGATGCTGTTAGACGTATGTTTAGATCCTTAATGAACAGAACAGACATGACAGAGAAGATGTGACGAAACACTTGCTGAGACGACTCACTGAAGAAACCCTGAGAGGAACCAGACTCGAAAGGGAAATGTGTGACATCGGATTATAAATCACTGCCACTAAATTCACGAAATCACGTGACCTGTCTGTCACGTGATTTCTGGAAGGCCCGAGAGTTTATTAAAGAACATACTTAAACAACCATAATGATCAAGGAGCAATGAAAACCAATCGTCGAGTGAATCCAGTTGAATCCACGAGGAGCCCCTGTCAAGAAGATGGAAGAGAGTGTGTTTGGTTTGGAATAGGGATATATAAACCAGCACTCTCTCCGGTTGGTAGTTTTTGTGAAAAATTTGGGGAAACATTGGGGGAAAAGTACATTCTGGACAATGTTCTGGACAAGCATCAATCAGGGTTTGGTTAAAACAAGTAGAACTTACTGTAACGCCAATGACATCATTGGCACCAACCAACAAATCAAGTCCTTCTTGTTACTAATTTTAACCATAAAATCTACTTCAAAGCGAATGGAAGCTGTTAAAGAAGAACTATTTTGGACATCTGACTTTGCTGTGACCTTGACCCTGTTCGGTTGAATTCCAAAATCTAATCAGTTTATCTGCTGGTTCCAATGATCATCCCATATCAATCCTACATTCGTTCTTGAGATAATGAGAATCTCAGATGGATGGATGGATGGATGGACATCTTGAAAACATAGTAGTGGAGGCATAATTTTTATTTTAAAAAATTTAACATGAACATCCTTTGAACATCCCATGGAGCGATGTTAAATCCATTATTAAAAATGTACAGAATATCGCACGAGCACGACTCCGCCAAGAGGAGACCATCCACAAAAAGTCAGTGACCATGTAAAGAGAAGCTTAGTCAGAGAATTATAAGTAATTAGAGGAGATAAATTGGTGAATCAGACCACGAACATGCAACAAGGGAAAAAATAACCCAGCTGTTTTTAATCATTCGTCGCTGGATACTTCCTGAATAAGTCCAGACAATTAGACTAACGATGGCTCATGAGATACCTTATATAAAAAAAAAATCTGAAGAGAACTGATGCCTGTAAATCTGTACACGCCATCCTGAGTGTGCAAACTGAAACATAAGCATCAGCGTGTTGGCAAAGCAGGTTGGAAAGTCATAGAGAAATGAAATGTTGTCATAGTGATGTTCTATGAATATGATTTCCATATCAAAGGGCCTTCACACTAATAGCACCATGCCAACTCTCCAAAACAAACTTGGTAAACACCAGTACAGTAGGTACTGGAGTTGTAAGTACAATCTCAGGAAAAAAAAAAGAGAGAGAGAGAGAAACTTTCCTGCCTGTTAAAGAAAATACGAAGAAATTCAGGAGTATTACAGAGCCAATTACGTGTGAAGTAGATTATATAGCGTAGATTCTCGATACAGTGTATAAGCCTCAATTAGGACTCCAAATTTAACGGATTTACTCTCTGACTTCCTATGTAACTGAATTAGATTAGGTTTGTCTCTCATCAAAGTTAATGAGATCGCAAAAGATGGCACTAACAATCAAAAAAGACTGTTAGCACGCTACGCTGCGTTGCATTTGTGCCAGCCTTGAGGTCCGTTCTAACCTGTCTCTGTCGTTTGTCATCTCAATATCTGCACATAAATTTCCCGAGCATGCATTCGGTGTCAAATTAACTGTCAAAAAAACGGAGGCCAGGAGGAAAAGATATTACCAGTGGTTAGAAACGTGACATGACCTGAGATGAAGTTAATCATGCGTGACAGAGGGTGAAGAGGGGAATGAGGACAGGCTTTTAAACAGCAGGTCTTTCATTTTTTTTTTTTTTTTATTTGTTAGCTTGTTAGTTGCCTAACAAAATTTGGTGGGGAAGTGCAGAATCACTTCTCACTACTCATGCCATCCAAAAGTATTGGAACAGCAAGGCCAGTTCTAATTTTTTTCTTCTTTGTTTCTATTTTTTTTTTCTTCGCTATATATTGATGACATTCAGGATTGAGATCAAAATCTGAAGATGAGACGATAAATCGTTCCATAATTTCAGCTTTCATTTCCTCATATTTAGATCTAGACGTGTTTAAAAACTTAGAACTTTTGATGGCAGACCAGCCAATTTTTAGGTGAGCAAATGTATAGGAACAGATAGTCTTAAATTAAAGTAATGGTGGATTGTGATACCTTCAACCCTGCCATGTGAAGGTTGTTGGTGATGTTTTTGGGTTTTCATAGCTCTCACAATGTTTCTGTCATCAGCTGCTGTTGCCTTCCTTGGCCGACCCGTTCCATGTCTGGTTGTTAGTACATCAGTGGTCTTTCTTTTTCAAGACATTTGAAATTGTCATATTAGCTATGTCTAATGTAAATGCAATGGCTCTGAGAAATGTTCCCCCTTTCCTCAGCTTCATAATAGCTTGCTTTTCTCCCATAGACAGCTCTCTGATCTTCATGTTGGTTTATCCTTTTTAACAACGAATGCAATCTTCACAGGCGAAACCCAGGACTCAAACCAAGAGTAGACATTCAGAGCTATTAACTGTTTAAACAATACATTTAACAGGACACCCCTGGGCAGCAAGAAACACCTATCAGTCACATGTTCCAATATTTTTGATTACTTGAAATATGGAATCATTTTAGGAATGTATTCATTGTATAGCAAAAATAATAGAATTGGCCTTGCTGTTCCAATACATATGAATGGGACATACGCTGGGCTCATGGTCGCACTTCAAATGAATAAAAATGTTATTTGTACAGTGCTTTTAGACAGACATTCTCAAAGAACAACAGACATTCTCAAAGAACTGCTTTACAAATAATGTAGATGAATACAGATTCAGACTAGGAGCTCGTTTGCATAAAATATGCTCATTTGCATAAAGCATGGTTCATTTGCATAAAAAGTGGTGGGGTTTTTTGCCATTTGCAAGCATGAGCTTGGGTTCTTTTTGTGTTTACATCAAAAAGTAGGTGTTTACATTTGTGTATTCAGAAACGTTTGTTTCTCAACAGTGACCCAAAATACACTGCAGTCCAAAAGTTTGCACGCCCTTAATATAATAATGAAGAAGACGATTTATTGTGTTCAATTTCACAGTTGTTTCATCAATATCAAAAGTCATAAAAGGTTTAAATTGTGTATGTGAATAGGTTAACTGTAAAGGAACAAATAAATACTGTCTTATAATTTATGCCTCATTTTATCTGCATATAATCATAACCATATCGACTAAGAAATAAAAGCATCACTATAATTAGATTTTCAGTATTCATGAGTCTAATAATAGGTCAAGGAAAGTGCATTTTTATTGCTCAATGGAATTTACAGCGAATCGCAGAGACAAAGAAATGTTTTCTCTCTTATATTTTGGATCGCCGTATCATGAACACATCCACGATTCATTAGTAAGATCTTGAAGTTATTATAATTTCTTGTAAGAAGTAATATAGTTTTAAACATCATGGGTTTGATTAGGACATGCAAATAAAAATGCATACTTCAGAGAATTCTATTGTTCAGTACTGTGAGTTCATTTGGGACGGAAAAACATGTTTTTATCTAAAGCGTGTGTCATTTTGAATCTGCAAAACCTCATAAGCATTAGGGTTTATAAGAAATGACATTAAAAATGACATTACCGCACAACATTACATTACTGGCCAGAAGTCGATTATTCTCCATCAACACGGGCCTTGAGGAACATTCATGAAGTCCATCTGGTAAATTAGCACTGCTTCACCAATAAATAAATAAATAAATAAAGATCGCCTGATCTCTGCTGTTAATCTATGAACACATGGCAATTTTCTAGCATGCTGCCTTGTAAAATAAATAAATAAATAAATTAAAAAGAAGAAGAAAGAAAAGAAAAAAAACCAACAACAATCTCAGAGCGTGCACCAGCACGAAGGCGTGGAAGACAATGAAGAGAAATGCCTTTTGGCTCTCACTCCGCCGTACCAGAAGCTCCAGTGACAATTACCCAAAACACAATCTGACTCAATCTTCTGACGGAAATCACAGCAGAGTGAGCACGGTCCTGTGAGAAAGTGTCTTTGAGGAAAGCTGGCTTTACATTGTGTAATTATTCACACGTCATAAAATAATTTCTCGGTTTGAGATTGGTGCTGAGATCGGCATATTTAGCGTTCCCGCGTTCTGTCGACGTGAGAAAGCTCTGAAAATCTCAGAGTGTGAGGTTTTTATAGAACGGCTATGAAAACGATAGTGGTCATGCAGAAACCTCAACAAAGCCTCAAATCTAACACTCTCAAAAGCTTCTTATTACATCAAACTGACTCTGAAGAACGTTTGCGTTTTAACACGAGCTTGTTTTCTTCACGAGCTGATCTCCAGATCGCGCTGATCGATAACGGAAAGCAGCCATTTTTTTTAAAATCACAGGTCTATCGTTAGAGGATCTTCATATAATCGTATAATCTGACATGAAGAAGTAAGGAATAAATCATGATGTGGCGGTGTGATGAAGCAGAGTTACTGTTACCTCCCGAAGTTGATTATTTTACTATAACAACACTTCCTGCAGTGTTTTATTCCTTCTACACCACAAATATTTGCCAACAATTACAATATTAGTTTATTAAAGAATGACACGTCACAATATTTATCTGTTTATAGCAGGGCTGGGCAACCTGACAAAAATCACATCACAATACTTGATGACATTTCTACGATACATGATGCATATCACGATATGTAACTTACCTAACAAACCGTCTGCAAAACAGTAGTAAACTAAACATCAATGCCATCTTTCAGAACATTCAGTACATCCATTGCAATTTTTTAAAACGTAAAACATACATCACCATACCAACGATATCTCAGAAAAGTGTATCGCGTAATCGTTTATCACGATATCAATATTATCTCACTATATCAGCCAGCCCTAGTTTATAATTACTTTTATTTGTTTATAGTTACTTAATGCCCAGTGAAAGAAGTTAGTCCTCACTTACGTTATAAACAGTTGTTCCTTCACCAGCTTCTCTTTTTTCCTCTCTCTTAGGACAAAAGAACTCAACAAGCGTAAACCCCTTTGCAATGAAGATGTTCCAAAAAAGCATTGACACTGGAGACTCCTTCCATCCATTTTCTATAACGCTTATCCTACAGAGTTGCAGGGAACCTGCAGCCTGTCCCAGGGAGCATGGGGCACAAGGCAGGGTACGGGGTGCCAATCCATCGCAGGGCAAAATCACATACACATTCATACACTAGGGACACGTTGGACATGCCAATCAGTCTACTGTGCATGTTTTTGGACTGGAGGAGGAAACCGGAGAACCCGGAGGAAACCCCGGCAGCACGGGGAGAACACGCAAACTCCACACACACAGGGCAGCGGCAGGAATCGAACCATTCCCATAAATATTAAATAAACACCTTACAGGAAACTTCACCATATCAATATTTATATGTTTATCGTATACACATTTCTAACCGTATCAAGTTCAGAGTATGTACTCGTCCGCCGTACAAGTCCCTGTGAATGAGCTCTTACTATACAAACGGTAACTTATTCGAACGAGCGCCACGGGATGAAACACGTCATCTCTGACGTGTCTGAGATCTTATTAGGATCACGTCGTACAGTGCGACGAGAAATAATCTGAAAAGTCAGCTGAAACCGGCTTACCTCGAACAATCCCTGGTTGACCTTTGACCTGTGCAGTCATTCACTTCTGCCACTGAACTCCCACCCAAGCATGACTCATTAAACATTCAGTATTTGACTCGATTCCAGCCCTGACACCAACATCAATTAATCTCTTTTAGCTGAAAGAGCTGCAGGGTGAACGTTCACGCGTTCAGCGCAATAACCGTGTGAGAAAAGGCCAGAGCTTCTTAATATTAATGCACCACACAGTACAAGAGCTCGTGATGGAACGGAGTCATGGGTGAGACACTCCTGTGAGTCAACAACGTCCGGAGATACTTACATGGCAGCAAACATGGCCTGACGTTGTAGTAATGTTTGGGATGTGGACATCCAATTAAATTTTTCACTGCAAGAATTATACACTTTCTGTGTGTGTCTAAAAAAGAACTCAAACTCATGATGAACTACCTAAACAGAGAGTTGGATATTTTAGATGCATTTGGTGGAGAATTCATGGATATTCTGGTGCAATGATAAACACAGAGATGTTCTTCGTTGTCACTGTCCTAGTACCATCGAGTGTACATCTTTTATACATTTAGTGTGTATCATTTACCATGAAGGTGCATGTAGTATCTTTATTTAGCTTTTGCAATGGTCCAATTATGTAGCTGAATTATTTTAAGGTTTAATGATACATACTGTAGGCACAAAGCCCGCCCCCTTGATAGTACCACCACAAGTGACAGCAACGACTCCGTTTGGTACGCTTATTTCTGAAATCTGCTTAAGATATTTAACTTCAAAAAGTCTTCAAACTATAAATATCTTTTGCTTTTATTTCTAGACTTGAATCTGTTTTCTCCAAGACCTAAGCAATGTAGAGTTATGCACTTTCAGAAACTACGGTACCAAACAGTACTTTTCTTTATCCCTGGGGTGGTACCATGAAGGTACATGTCTCATATATTTTACCTTGGACAATGCATGTGGATCAGATTTTAAACATCAAATTATGTACATTGTTTATTTATTTATTTATTTATTTATTTATTTATTTTAAATACAAAAGTACCCTTGGTGGTGCCATTCCAGCAAGTACAGTTTGGTACCCTTATTCAGTTCTGACAGCGCATAAATCCGGGCTGCTCAGATCTTAACTAGAGACTAAGACATTCAGGAGGGACAAAAAGACAGTAACGCTATCTGCAAATCACATATTTAAAGAAAATTATGAACGCACCAATCTGTATTTTGGGTACCTGCTTGTCACTTGGGTGGTCTCATCAACGAGACATCTTTTGTACCTGTAGTATGTATCTTTAAACTTTTGAAATTACATTACAGTATACCTTAAGGACCTTTGATTTCCCCTGTAGTCTGTAAGTAAGCTAATTAAATGCACACCACCTGCACCTTCCCAGGTGAAATAGAAGTACTAAAGGTACAAAAGACTACAGATAAAGAACCTTGTTTATTTCTGAAGGTGTGCAATCCTCACATGATAAAAATATATTTATCGTGTGTGTGTGTGTGTGTGTGTGTGTGTGTGTGTGTGTGTGTGTGTGTGTGTGTGTGTGTGTTGCATTTGCGTGCCCATTTTGCTCCAAAACTGGTCTATACGCATCCAGCATTGTTCCAAAAAATAAACAAACAAACAAACAAAACAAACAAACAAACAAAAAAACATATTTTTGAGTCACAACTTGCAAAATGAACACCAGAGGGATCCAACACTAAAACATGCATTATGCAGTTGACTAAAAAGCGCTGTAGTCTACCTACTTCCGCCCATCCTGGATTTACAGAGCATCATATCATCCCCGAAGCACCGCGAGCTGGAAGAGGCGGAGAGAAGAAGCAGGATGGATGTTGCGCACTCACCAGACGAGGAGCAAAGGAAACGGCGCTCTCCTCTCCTCTCCTCTCTCCCTGTTTCCTCTCCTCCTCCGCTCTAAGTCCTGAATTCACCAGAGGAACGATGCTTGGAGGATCTCATTGGGGAGGGAGGGAGACGGATCAGTTGGCCGGATGTCCGCGGCGGGAAGGGCGAGAGCGCAGCGTGGATCAGCGCGACGGAGGCAGAGCTAAAGCGCGGAGCGGCGGAGACTTTCTATCCCGCATCACACACAAACCCATCTCTCTCTCTCTCTCTCTCTCTCACACACACACACACACACACACACACACACACACACAAACACAATGCATAGAGCGCCCCCTGCTGTTGGTTTGGAAATCTTTGCGCCCTCGTTCTGTGATCACGTGAGCGCAATTAAGAGGCCACACTTTTTAGTAACCTTGAGATTTTCCAAACCTGGATAAGAGACGTGGGATCTGTAAAGGCCCAGGCTGCTTTGTGACCATTCCAGAAATTTCCTGAAAGGGAGTTCTAATGTTATATGGGGTATTTCACGTCACATTTAACGCCACATTTTTGTTTTATATTTTAAACAACAATAGCAACCAAGTCAAGCTGAATCATGTGTTTCTATAGGATAGGATGGGGATAGAGATGGGGCGGGGCTTAAGTCCCTCAATACCACTTATGGATAATCACAGGGGAAAATAAGGGACAAGGGAGACCAACCCACTGCACAATACAGCGCATGTCCGTGAACTGGGATGGGAAACCTGAGTACCTGGAGGAAATCCCCAAAGCGCACACAGGACAGGATTTGAACCCTCAACCCCAGAGGGGAGGCAAATGTGCTAATCACTAAGTCGCCGTGCCCTCCACCCTCATGTTGTTTTTGTTAATCAGTATTAATGCTTACATGATGGATCTGGTGCTCAGGTTAAACATTTGGCACATTACCACTGAAGCCTGGTGCAATCTCCAAGTCACCATCTGTTCCTGACTCCAGGAAATGCCCAGAACCTGTTAAGGAATGGTTTAGAGCTGAATTATTATAGAAATGCATGTGTAGTAGAATAATTGGGTGTCTTGTTAGTGTGGTGGTTAAGTGGCAGAGCTTTTGTTTAGAAACTTCCATCACAATATCCGGATGGATTTTTTTTTTTTAAAAAAGGCCGTCAGAGGCTTCAACATGTTCTCCATCTTCTTGAAGAGTGTTTTTACCTATGGGTTTGCCTGAATGCCTTTCTCAAACAGATTAAATATAAGTATTGTAATATGGCTGCTTTTAAACTTATGTAATGAGATGTATGCAAGATGCTGAGTCATATTTTCCGTATGAACTGCACTGACGTCATGTTCGGTAACAGAGCTTTGAAGGGTGTGCTAAATATAGGACACGTTCAGGTGTGGTTGTGGTGTTTTTCTGTAACGGTGTAACCAATGATGACTTGAAGCAGACTTGTTTAGAGCAGTGGTCACCAACCCTGTTCCTGGAGATCTACATTCCTGAAGACTTTAGCTTCAACTGTAATCATGACCACCTGACCATCTAATCGTTGCTTTAAGAAGTTCTTGATTAAGTTCTCAACTAAAAGGGGTGTGTTGGATTTTGGTTGGTGATGAAACCTGCAGGAAGGTAAATCTCCAGGAAGAGGACTGGTGATCACTATTTTGAGAATGGATCTGAATCACCGGATTTGGTGAGGTGTTTCATGTTGTCTATACTTGTGTACGAGATTTTGTAGATCTTAGTCATGATCGTCAGCAATCTCGAAAGTATCTCTGCCTACGTAATACTTAAACTTCATGTGAAGGCTATGATGAAATGCTAATACACCTTCAAGAATTTTATTTTTATTTCTGAGATGCGTTTTCTTTTTAGCGTTTCTTCTTGGTCTAAACTTTGTTCAGTTTCACAGGGTACACAGGACTATTTCTGGCCACTCGCTGCCTATTTTTTTTAAAACGCGATTAGTTTGAAAGCTTCCATGTCTCATTGGTTGCCTGTATGATTGAAGAACCCAGCGTTGCACGTGAGTGTTCGGGAGGAACGTTGCTCCTGTGGGTGGAGATGGTGTGGTGCGTCACACTGAGGTAAATGGATGCCTTGTATATTTGCAATTCTAATATTCTTCTACTTCTGTTTGCACCTGCTGGGAAGCATGCTTGAAAGTGCTCTGGTAAAAGGAGACTCCATTATACATTATGTGAAATTAGCTTGGCTATTAGAGCCACCAGAAGGTAAGTTAGCTGTATACCAGGAGCCAGGGTGCTGAATATTGCAGATAAATTTAACGTGTTTGTAATAACGCTGTATGTAATTGCCCAACACCCCACCCCACCCCAGTGCTTGATCTCTGAATGGCAGGATGTCTAAGTGGTGCTCTGAAAACAGTGTTGGTTTTAAAGAGATTTGGGCGACTTCTGAGAGTCACTCTGACCTGCTGATGTCACCTCACCCCAAGAGTCTCCACCTGATTTCTGATCACCATATCCACCTTTTAAGGTATTGTACTCATGCTCCAATCATTCCCAGCAATCAGCTCTGCATTTGTACTTGCAAAGTGTAGTTGCACTTTCCTGGAACCTTTATGCTTCAAAAGACTCCTATTCACTTGCACTTAGTCGTACATTTTTCAAATCCTTTTATATCTTGCATTTATACGGGGGTGTTTTTTTCTTCTGCTCTGGGTTCTTCCTCAAGGTCTTAAGGTTCTTTCTCAAGGGCATTCTCTGGGCTTGTCCTTGAAGGATGGTCTCTAGGTTCATCTTCAAGTTTGTTCTTTGGTTTTCACAATTCTTTCTCTTGGGCTCCTCCATGAGGGCCTCTTCTCTTGGTTTTAAGGGCTTTGTCTGGGTCCCTCCTCAAGAGGTAGTCTTAATGTTCTTAAAGTTCTTCCTATTTATCTTTCCTTGCCACTTCTTGGTCATTAGCATTTTGGATTTCTGTAAAAAAAAAAAAAAAAAAAAAATTTAAGTCACTGCACATCTGCAAAAACACCAGTTTCAGACTTCTCCATGTTTGAATGTTCTTCACCACTTGTCAATAAACCCCAGCACTAAACCAATGACCGTTCGAGTGTTTTGTTCACTTGTTTTCTATGGTATATATACACCTACCAACATCCCAGAAGCTGTCACTGGAGACTGCTTCTGTAGATGTAAAACATCTCCTTACAGGAAACTTAACAATTATAGGCTTCATCTGTTTATTGGGCGTGTCTGCTGTACAAGTACATGTTTCTACAGAAATGCTAGTGTATTAGGAGTGTATTAATATAAACCTCCAAGCTGCTGTTATATAAACTCATCCTCCCTTTCTGGCTAAGCATTCAACGGTGGTATAAGTATATTTTTCAGTTCACTGACTCTGTAAAGGAACACTCTGTAACTGAGGTAAATGTTTGCACACAAAAAATAATAAATTGTTTGCACTCTGTCAATAGCACGAGGCTCTGCGTCTGCTCCTCACAATAACTTTAACGTATCATTTGGAGCAGTTTCCTTTTTTTTTTTTTTACTTTGCTTCTCACATCTCATCAGAGCAGTAAACAAAAGCTCAGATGCTCTTTGAGTCTGTCTGATCTGTCGCTCGGCTTCAGGGAACACGGCGTCGCTGAGGCACGTCGCTCGATAATAAAAGAAACGAGGAGGCTTGATATTACTGCAGACGAGCCGAGGCTTTCCGTGCGGCTCAGACGGTGAGCAGTAGACTGAAAACTCTTTACAAGGCATCGTAATGAATTTTGGAAAATGTCAGCGCGATATGATCAACCATAATGAGTTTTTGAAGATTTTGGTGACTAGAAGTGTTTTTGTATCATGCCAAAGTAAACAGACATCACACACAAACAATTACAGTACAGAGTCATTGCCTGAAATTTAGTTGTGTTTTATTTGTGGCATCATTTACACGAGCCTTTCATTTGGATCATCTCATGCCTGGACCACCTTCTTCTTCACGCTGGCTCTTCAGGCATCCCTCTGGAAAAACGATTAAATGGTTTATATAGAAACCTGCTACAGTGTTTTCGGATCAGTTTCAAAGGTTTCCAGTTAGAAACTAAGAACCCTTAATTATTCAGAGAACCCTTTTCCCTCCTAAGAGTGTATGTATTGATGAAGCAAATCTGCTGTAGAAACTTCTAATCATTGCTCGTTATTTTCTTAATACCCAGAGTCTGTCAGGGAAAAGAATCAGTGAAGACTTTTTTTTCTTCAAAGAATCTATTCAATGGTTATGTGTGCAGTAGAAACTCCAAATGATTTGTCATTATCTTTATTCATAATCCCTAGATCCTGTCAGGATTCAAAGTAGAACCCTTTTAGGCAGTGAAGAGCCATTAATTATCCACATAACCTGTGAAGAACGCTTTTTTCAAAGAATATATGTGTGTGTGCAGGACATACTACAAATTATTGGTTATTCATTTCTTTGTAATCCTTAGAACCTGTCAAGGTTTGAAGTAGAAGCCATTTAGAACCAGGTAAGTGTGGTGTAAACTCCAAATTATTGGGTTTTTTAATACTTAGAATGTGTCATGCTTTGAAGTAGAACCCATTTAGAACTACTCTACTGGTTCTACCTGGAACCCTTTCATACCCGAAAACTCTTGTAAAATTCTACACTAAATAAAAGGGGTTCATAAAGGTTCAATATCTTTAACACCTTACAGGTGTTGCACCCCCATTGCTTTTGAATGGAGTGGGCTGTGTGTGTTTGTGTGTGATGATAAAATTCTGTAACAGAATGTTTAGATCACATTAAGAAGGAGATTATCAATATCTACATGCAGATTATTTCTCTGTCGTGTGATGATAAACTTAAAAAAAAATATATATATATATTTTTTTTTTTTTTTTTTTTTTACTGCTATAAACGATATTTTCTTCATTTTGCGTGAAGGTGCACAAACTTTTGCAAACAAGCACGGTGAGATGAACCAGGTCGCATCGGTGTGGGTTTATGTACTTTTATGTTTTATTGTTAATAATTGTGTAAATTCATTCATCTAGAGTGCATTCGCATTCAAATATAACAACAATAACAACAACAACAACAACAATAGCACAGACTGCAGTCTCCTGTACATAGCCTAAAGAAAATCATGTTAAAGATTACTATACATGAACATGATTTTAACTTTAATATAAAGTTTTTTAAAATTCTAAAGTAGAGATTGACTTTGGAGACTAGAATGAAAGAAACAGACACGAATCATTTCATTATATAAACTCAGTTGCACAATAAATAAATAAAAAACGAACCGCTAAAATCCCAGAATCTAAAACATGTCCTGACTGCCACAAGATGGTGTCGTAATGCCATGAATCTGAAATTTGTTGTGACCCAGTTCTCCCCGGTCCAACTGTCATGTTCCGTTTTTTTTTGTTGTTGTTGTTTTTTACAGTAACACTGCTTGTATAAACATTTTCAGTTTCTCTTTAATTCTCCTCTGATGGGAAATCACTCTCTTGGTCACACTAGACTGAATTTCATGGCTGAAACATAGCAATTGGGGTTTTTTTCCCCTGAGTGTGTATGTGTATGTGTATGTATATATGTGTGTGTGTGTGTGTGTGTGTGTGTGTGTGTGTGTGTGTGAGACTGTGAGTGTGTGTCAGGAATTCCATCTTGTGAACTTTGGCCATCCTTCAAGAGTTTCTCAGTGCTCAGGAGAAGCAGGATATGGAGACACACTCTCACTTTCTGTTTGCTGACAGGAAGGATATCAAGTTCCTGAGAAAATGCAAACGATCAGAAACTATGGAAGCGTGTTATAGCACCCTGCATGAGCATGTACGCTGAGGAGAACTCACTCGCAGGCGGACAGGATTATGTATGGTTTGTAGGGTTTGTGGGGTTTATGATGACAGCTTACGATTAAATAATTTCTTCTCAAACACCACAAAATGGCTCTTTAAACCCTTATGGAAACTTCATACTGCATACACACACTGAATCCGTGTGTAACACGTACAGGTGCATTACGACATGTAAAATTGTGCAAACTGAGCAAGTAAAGACGTGTGAACCACATGGGATCATGTGTAAAAAATTATTTTTTTTAAAAGAAAGAAAGAACGTGTTAGAAATTATCCGGTAAATGAAATCACATGCCACACGTGTATAAATAAATGAACCTTTGGAGGGTAATCACACGTAAAAATAAATAAAATGTGTAAAAATCACATGAAAAGAGACCTTTTGGGGCGAAACGTCCATGTGAAAATAAAGTAATGAGGGATTTTTTTGGGCGGGGGTGTCAGATATATACTGTATATACACACATGAATCATGGGTAAAAATCACATGAAAATTAATGAATAATGATAAAACTCACATGAAGATAAAACATAGACGGAAGATCATGAAAATAACTGAATCGTGTAAAAAATCACGCGAAGGTAAATGAATCATGTTTTTATAGAATGTGAAAATAAATTAATAAAGCATAAATCATATGTGAAGTAAATTAAACATAGGTAGAAACGATGTGAAAAATTAATCATGTGGGGAGGGGATAACGTGAATTTAAATGAATCACGTGATTTTGTAAAAAAAATAAATTATCAAATAAAAGTAAATGGAACGTGTTTGAAAGTAACGTGAAAATAAATGAATAATGCATAAATCATCAAAAAACGTGAGAGCAATGATGAAATCATAAGCATGTGTGTAAATGATGTGAAAGTGTGGGGGGGAGAAGTCACATGAAAATAACGTGTAAAAATCATGAAAATAAACGAATCATGCGCAAAAATCACGTGAAAATAAATTGTGCGTAAGAAAAAACGTGAAAATAATGGAACTGTACAGAAATCACCTGTGAAGATGAATGAATTGTGTAAAAGTCATGGAGAAATAACGTGAGTCACGTGCCCTACAAAAAGGCTGACTACACAAACCAACAAACAGCACGTGAAGTGTCTCGAACCAAAGCGTGTAAATTTCACACGTGAAGATTCTG
Organism: Ictalurus punctatus; assembly: GCF_001660625.3. Lineage (NCBI taxonomy): Eukaryota > Metazoa > Chordata > Actinopteri > Siluriformes > Ictaluridae > Ictalurus > Ictalurus punctatus. The sequence goes on along the minus strand of NC_030438.2, from coordinate 8,337,025 downwards.
TGACGTTTCTATAACAGAGGGGTTATTTGATAATTAAAAGGTTCTTAGCTTGCAAAAAGGGATTCTACTTGCAGCCCAAGGACATTTCAACCAAGAGTGTACGTGGAATTAAATTAAACCCGATTATTTTAATGCAAATGAAAGTATAGAATAATGCAACACACAATAAGCAGATGGTACATGAGCTATTTCCTAATGGGCATGAAATAATGTGTGTGAAACAATGTGTGTGTTTCTCAATGGAGGGTGGAGAACCATTTCCTGTCTCCCCACAGCCAAAAAAAGGAACATACCACACACACCCACACACACACCCACCCACACGCACACACACCCACACACACAGTACCTTCACAACTCACTGAGCCAATACTTTATATTGCACTACAGTAAGCCCATACTGTTTAATAAGTAATTAAGTCACCATTAAAAGTAAAAGTAATTAAATCTTACACCATTCATTCATTCATTCATTCATACATTTACTACTTCATCTGAGACTTTAAAGATTAAATATGAAATTTAAATTAAATTTACACACGTGTGGCACGTCACGTGTTATGCTCCACGCAACTTTCACATGAATTCTTGCACGTGGTTTTATTTTGATTTGTGATTTCTCACACTATTCGGGTTTTCCTCGTGCGTTCTTTTCTTTCCGTAATTCGGAGATTCACAAAATTTTGGGCCGAATGACCCAAAACGGACGTTACGAATTTTCTGCGACCACAAAGCCATCACTTCTTTCCTCTTTTTAAAAAAAAAAAATCAATGAATAAAAATTCCGGATTCATAATTTATAGGGATTCTGTAACATTTAAACATTTCATTTTGTCAGTAAGATGTGTACGTGTAACATAAGTGACTGAAAACCAAAGGAATATTCCTCGCACTGATTTACCGCTCTAGTGGTAAGTGTTGTGTTGTTAGGGAAACGATAGGGAAGGAGAAGAATCCACGCCGAGGTGGTGTGATACGGCCCGACGCCGAGCAGACGGGTTTATATTTGGCACTTGATTTTGCCCCGATATGGATCGACATTATTAGTTCGCACTCGCTGTGTTTATTCCAGAAATCTCAGACACTAGACGGCACGTCAGAGACAAAACATCCCAGTCTGTCAGGTTTCCAAGACCTGTAAAAATGCTTAGCGTTTATATTGATGAGCTCTGTCTCTCAACACTTTCCGCTGTGATTGTAATCACTGTGTAATCATCGGGATTGTTGTCATGTCATGTTTTCGACCTTGATGAGAGAGATCGGAGGAGAACCACCACACTGGTTTGAGTTGACAGGAAGTCTATAGTAACTCAAATAATCACTCTTTACATCCGTGATGAGCAGAAAAGCACCACAGAAAGACACAACTGTCAGCCAACAACTATCATGGGCTCAGACTCACCCAAACTGGACAGGTGAAGACTGGAAAAAGGCCAGGTAGTGTTTTTTTTTTTTTTTTTGTCTCTAATCTAATCAGCAGTCCAGTTTGAATGAGTCTGTTCCCATGATAGCATGATAGCAGAAATGATGTAAAAACATATACGTTGCTGTGCTGCGCGATGCATTTACCGCATTCAGTAATGCATCCTTAGTAACTGCCTGGTCAGGGTCATTGTGGTTTAAATTATGCTACTAGTTTCTTTATATGTTATGAAACAGAACCAGCTAAATTCATTAGAATAAAGTTTAAATATCTCAGGCAGACAGACGATGCTAATAAGCTAATGTAAGACTTTCTGTAAGGCCTTGCATAAAGCCTTCTTGAATCCAGAGATCTGAGTCTAGCACTTCGATGAGGTTAGAAGCATTCCTAAACGAATAATCAGATTTGTCATCTTTTCACACTGTTCCGCTCAGATAACAGCCTTTTGAATAAAAATGTAAACAAAAGCATTACTAAGCCCGAGCCGAAAATATATGAGTCATCTTGACGATCCTGTAGTACCACTTTGCAGTAATTCCCAGCCGGAGCTGGAATTCGGCTTGGAATTAGTGAGAAATTTTGAAAACATGCGAATTGCGAAAGCTCAGATCCATCCTACGGCATCGAGCCGCGAAAGTCTGTCAATTTCCCATACGAGGTCAGGGGACGAGCCTTTGTCCTTTTAGCTATCAGTTGAAACTTTAGCATGTTCGCAAGTTTTTGCACTTTCATCTGATGCTCAGTAACTTCATCTCAGAATAAAAGAATACTTTTCTGGTTTAGACCACCTCCCAAAACTAACAGTGAAAGCGAAAACTAACTGTTGAAGATTAATACGCTGCGGAGAAAGGCGCAGGACAACAATTGTGCTATGAAATATTCTTCTGTTAAAGAGCTTGCAATGGGATTTTTCAGAGACGGCGAGGGCAATTCCAAACTTTCGCATGGTGTAGGTTTGCACCGTTAAAAATGACTGTCTGGAGAACATGAGTCGAAATGCCGACGATGACACAGCCGTCCCTGGCTGCATTCTCTCGCTCTCTGTCCCCTGTCAATCACAGTGACACTAACCAAGCGTAGGCATCATGTACAGTATGTGGAAGAGGACAGATAGCGCATTTTCCTGTGATGCGGCCTGAGCAGACGTAGTCGGAGAGGAAGTTCGCCTTCACCTTTCCCGAGAGGAGAACCGGCTGGTCGGTTTAAACTAAGAAAATGTACATCTGTATCACAGACAAATTTTTCCTTTGGAACCCTAAATGTTTAGACTCCGTTGTCCTCAAGCTATTTCGCTCTGTATGTGAAAGAGATATAGTCAAGGTCAGCAAGCAAATACAGGCATCCTCATGCTGTGAACACGGCACAGACAGAAAAACGGAAAATCCCCTCCACATTGCGCTGTTTGGTGAAATAGATTTTATACATTAATATACAGTAGAGTAACTTCCTCTATAAAAGCACAAGGATCAAAATAAAACGTCTTACTCAGTAAAAACCGTCTCTTTGGAAACCCTTTCTGTAGGAGACAACACTGTGGCAAAGTTCGTTCACTCGTTCCTCAGACAGGAAATAGAAAAGAAAAAAAATCTTTTTACCATGTCATTAAAATCAAGACATAAATTATTAATCATATCACTATCAACGCATTTGTGTTTCAGGTTTAATGTAAATCTACGCAGTGTGGAAAGTGTGCATGCCTTCGGGACGAAATGAAACTCATACGTTTATTTTTTAAAGAGAAAACGTTTAGCATCTCAGGTTTGATGGATGTTGGTCTATTATCAGATAACTTGTACAGAAGGTTTCAGTGCAGGAATTTGCACAGCCTCAGGACATCATGAAAATAGATGACATTTATTTCTAAAAGAAGACGTTTAGTGTCTTAGGTTTGATGGCGTTTCTTTATTATCACAAAACTAGCACTAGCACTATGACAAAACCTGTTGCAAGACTCGTAAAATTTTCTTTCTATTTCCCTTCTCATGTTTTTTTTTTATACTTCTTTCTTTGTGTATATAAGTAAAAGAATAGATTCTTTTTAGTTTGCCCAGAAAACATATAAGACGCAAAGTTTTCACTCTATTCATCCATTTTTCCAGTTAAGTGTTTTTAATAACATTTAATAGTAGTATAATTACACAAATGTCCCTGAAATTGTCTTATCAACAGTACTGGTAATGGTACAGAAATAAGCCCTTTGCCCTGTTCAGCTTCAATACTTTTCCCTATAAGGCAAGTTATAAAGCAGATGTAGATTCAGCAGAAGGGATGGAGTCAGGTGGGTGAGGTAAAGGCTTGCTAATTTCAGTTTTGTTGAAACTGCGATGTCTCGAGCAGCGGAGGAACTCTCGTACATGCTTACTTAAATGCGAACACATTTGGTAACGACGAGCAGATCCATACTCGCAAACCGAGAAGAATATTCCACGGCCAGAACTTTTCAACTCTTTCTCATCTATAATCTTACACTCACGATAGCGAGCGACAAAACAGCAGACGAGCGCTCATTGTCACACGGGAGGTGTGATTTCAGCAATATTTGAATTGAGATTTTTCTCAGTTCTCTGCAAATCCGAAGGATTCCTCAGAGCGATCCTATAGCGCGCACAATCCAAAGTTTCTTCGGTTCATTTCCAATCTCATTTCCCATGCAAAACAAACTTATTACCGTGGTTCCATCTTAACCCGTCATATAAGACCGCTCAGTGGGTGTATAGAGACGGTACGAAGAGAAATAAATTCCTTAAGGAAGTAGCAGTGATCGTCGGTGATTCTGGCGAGTGTACAGAGTTAGTACGGTCAGCTCACTTTGCTAATCTATTCTGAGAACAGTACGAAGTTGATCGATCAAAAAAATCCATACTCACACTGATTAGTCATTTGTGTTTAACTAGTTAGCTTTAGAAGCTGTATATGACTGCTGTCAATTCTTTCCTGTAGTAAGAAAAAACTTAATAGGCCACCCCATAAACAACAAACAACAAGAGACTTGTGTGAACATGGTGTTAGTGTGAAACATGTTGAAGATAATGACTACACTAGCAGTGATGGATAATATACACTAACTATCTAACTAAACAGATAGAGAGATAGATAGATAATGAGTCTTTATTAGTCACTTAGACATTAGAGCAGAGTGAAATTCTTTTCTTCATACCCCAGCATGTTAGGAAGCTGGGGTCAGAGCGCAGGGTCAGCTATGATACAGCGCCCCTGGAGCGGAGAGGGTTAAGGGCCTTGCTCAAGGGCCCAACAGTGGCAGCTTGGTAGTGCTGGGGCTTGAACCCCCGACCTTCTGATCAGTAACCAAGACAAAGCTTTCAAAGAGCTTTAACCGCCAGGATGGATGGACAAATGAATGAATGAACGAACGAACTAACTGTGACTAGCTGCTCCATATTTGGAGATTAAAGACTAAAGTTAGCATAAGATATGTTCTTAGAGAAAAAATGACGGATCTAGAACCCTGAAACAATCTATGTGGAACCCTACAGCAGTAGGCCATATAGAGATCATGCTGAGTGGTACTCTTTTTTTAAAGGTAGAACTTAACCATCCAAAGATAGAGTGAATACAAGACTCCCAGCTGCATAAATGCCTATGATGGTAAAAACGAGACTAGATATATATATTTTTTTAAAGCCATTTTGTTGATGTTTTTGAAAGCGGATACACCATGAGCTCCAGTAAATATCCATCAGAGCACAATAAGGTCTTTACTGTTCAAAAAGCTCCTGTGTAGGAAAAAAAAAAAACTAAAAAAAAAATCACTTCATATTTAACCTGAAGGCCAAGAAATCCTTCATCCCCATCCTGAGAGCGTGAACCTCGGCCTGCAGTCATAACACTCCTCAAAATTGCTCCCGTAAATCATGTTTAGATCGAATTTACCGAGCGGGAGTGGGTGAGTAAACACCACAAGACACCGCTTTTTTTCTATTTCAAAAAATGTCAGTTCCTACTCTGAGAGGAGTGTGGAGTAAGAGTGAGAGGAAATTTCTGAAGAATGATGTTTACAGATGTTTTAGCACGAACCTTACAGTTGAATCGCTTGCGAAGAATTCACAAACACAATGACCACGCATGATTACTGAGTTCTTATACAAAACACAGAAGTACTGAGGCTGCTTTTAGTGTAATAGCTTATGTGTGTATGTGTGTGTGTGTGTGTGTGTGTGTGTGTGTGTGTGTACACAGCGCCCGCCACTAATATTGGCACCCTTGGTAAATATAAGCGAAGACATTATTGTTTAACCTTTTGATCTTTTGTAAAAAAAAAAAAAAAAATTTTAAATACTCTTTGAGTGATCTCTGAATAACTGATTATCTGTTCATTTAATAGTAAATCTATTACATTTATCAAATGATGAGAATAATCAGGATTGTTTTAGTGATATAGTAGTGATGAGTAGTAGTAGTAGTTATTATTATTGCTGTTGTTGTTGTTGTTGTTGTTGTTGTTTACTCACTATAGGTAATTAAATAAGGTGGAAAATATCAATCTAATTTCTTAAAGTTTAACCAAAACTGTAAATGCAGGGAAAACTTTTGACTGGCAGTGTACACACACACACACACACACACACACACACACACACACACACACACACACACACACACACACAGTATCTTGACTCACTGAGTCAATACACTTTATTTTACACTACAGCATGCCCATAAAGTTTAATAAATAATTAAGTCACATCTTACACTATTCATTCATTCACATCTCTAAACATTTGTAGTGCTTCCTTTAATAATAATAATAATGTTATTTAATAGAATACTACTAATAATAATAATAATAAGAAGAAGATTTCCAGCAGATGAAGAACAGTAGATTATTTAACTCTCTTTTGTCCTTCTTCCTTTTTTTTCTCTTTCAAGTGGACTTTTCCCTTTTGCTCAACACTTTCCCGAGTCCTCAATAAAGGAAATGTGCTCTCCTATTTCACTGTACTTCACTTAACTGTAAATACCGTAAATACAATAGTGAGGGCAGCGACCAAAAGGTTATGAGTTCTCAGCTGTAGCTCACGAGTGTGAGACTGCAAAGGCCATGTTCTCATGGAGAAGGAAAAAAAAATGTGGCTGTTTGTTGAAAAGGCCAAATTCTCAGTGAGGGAACAAATCACAAAAGCCATGTGAGAAAAACCCCCCAAATAACGTTAATGTTATACGCTAAGCGCATACTCTCATTACGAATATATGCATAAACTCATACTATATACAGAACATTTAATACCTGTACGAATTCTTCGGTTGTCCCTCTGCAGGATCCATTAAAGGTTCTGTGTAGAACCCTACAACAAAGTGCTTCCCAATTATATATATATATATATTTAGAAGAGAAGAGTCCTTAATTATCCAGTGAACCCTTTCTAGAATTGTAGGAACAATTCAGTTCAAAATCACCATCGGCATATCAATTCACTAATTAATGCACCAATTTCGAATTACTGTATATACACAGCCAGAAAGAAGTACATATAATGGTAAGTGCTAAAGTTTGCACACCCTTATACATAGGCTACATTACTCTCATTAGTAATGTAGTAATGTAGTAAACTCTCATTACTCTCACTAAGTCTTTGGCACACTGAGTTGTTCTATATCTTTTTTTTATTATTATTATTTTATGACTTCTACATTGTCAAGCCAATACAAAAATATTTCAGATTTCTAAATATTAGTTTTACATGTCAGTAAATAAAAGCAGCATATAAACATAATGAAGACTGCAGCGTGTTGCTGTAAAAAATAAGAAGCGAGTGCGACAGTAGAAGTCTAGAGAAGAGCCAGGGCTGGTTCTGCAAGATGCTCAGTAAATCTTACAGATCATTTCCTTATAAAACTGCACAGATTGTACCTGAGACTACTTTTTCGTTCTTTTTTTTTCTCCTTAACCTCGGCTCCGTCCAATCAGAAGTTCACATGTGCAAAATGTGATAGAGATAAAAAAGAAAAAACAAACATTCTCAATAAGCAAAAAAATTTCCCAAACAAACTCATGTTACAAAAATGTAACTGTCTCTGTAAATGTGGGAAAATATTTCCCCAATGAATCATGATCAGTCCTTTAGACAAGTGCGGTCTTGTTTTTTTTCGAGTCCTGCAGGAAACATTTTACATTTGCATTTCTCAAAAGTGACACAGAGTGATGGTCCGGTGCCATATCGCTTTCCGAAGCTTTGATCTATGAGGCTGTTTAATCATCACTCATATTCTGTCTTCACAACATAGTGTTAAGATTCACCTCTGCTTTTAAAAAAACAACTGTTCCCACTGCTGTCGCTGTGATTTTGTTGTTGTTGTTGTTGCTATGTTCATGAATCAAACTTACAAAATCTACCTGTGTAGATAAATCAGTGGGTGTGGTCAACAGATTTGTGACTCCTCCCTAAATGTCATTTTAGTTATATATTTTAACCTGATGTCCGATTTAAACCTTAGCATAATAGTTCACGAAGCATTCGTATGAGGTGTGCTCTGAATGAAACGTGATAAAACACGTGACGTATTATTATGTTTTATGATAATAAAAGAGTTCTGTTAATTAAAGTTAATAATCTGCAGTATGTAATGCAGCAAAGTAGCCTGTACATGCACCTGTAATTTATCTGTAATTACTATAATTTATATTTACAGCATTCTTACTGTAAGGTTTGTTATAGCAACGGCACACTGTACTGTATTTTTAAACAGAGTTTTTAAAAAAAAACAATCTTTAAAGAATTACATATTTGCATATTGCACAGTTGAATGTGCATTTAGACACCTCAGGAATTAAAAATATCTCAAGGAAAAACAAACTTGTGATTAATAATTAATTATGTGTGAAAAATTACATTATTATTATTAACATTTAGGGAGGAAAATTAAAGGGGAGGGGATTTTGTTTGGCTCGAAGAGAACATTTTGATTGATGGACCTTTAACCATTATTGTTGTTGTCACAATGCCACTATGTTACAGAGAACTCAAACAAAAATCCCACTGTAAATATTATAATTATGGGAAATGCTCTCTGTGGTGGAAAATGATCCAGATTATTATTTCAAAATACACTAAAGAGTTTTGGACTGGTTCTTTTAGGCAAAAAATAAATAAATAAAAATAAAAAATAAAAAATAAATAGTTCTTCCATTGTATCGGCCTCAACTACAGCTTTCCGTTGACGTATGTAGGTCACTTATATACTGACAGTTACAGTCAGTAACTGTACTTCTATAAAAGTGTAGCAGAATGACCTGATAAAATGGCCAATGAGCTGCTATAACCATATACAATCACCATCCACTTTATTAGGAACACCTGTACACCTGCTCATTCGTGTAACTATCTTAAATCAGCAAATCGTATGGCAGCAGTGTAATGCATAAAATCATGCAGATACAGGTCAAGTGCTTCAGAAAATGTTCACACCAAACCTGAGAAACATTTCAGCGACTTTGATCACGGCATGGTTGCTGGTTTGAGTATTTCAGAAATCGCTTGGGTTTTTAACCTACAACCTCTAGTGTCTCTAGTACTGACACAGAATGGTGCGAAAAACAAAAAACATCCAGTGGGTGGCAGATCTGTGGGCTCGTTAATGAGAGAGGTCAGAGGAGAATGGCCAGACTCCGACTCGGGTTCAAGCGGACAGGAAGGTGACGGTAACTCAAATGATCCCTCGTTATAACTACGGTGAGCTGAAAAGCATCTCAAAATGCAGAACACATCGAATACCACATCAGGTTCCGCTCCTGTCAGCCAAGAACGGGAATCTGAGACTAATGGGAACAGGTTCACCCGAACTGGTCAGTTAAACATTGTCCAGTTTTCTGTGTAAATTCTAAAGCTGCTTGTTTGTAAACAAATAAATAAATGAATAAATAAATAATCGCAGGAGATCAGCAGTTTCTGAAATATGCAAACTTGCTCCAACATCCATGCCACGGTCAAATTCCCATTTTTTCCACATTCTGAAGTTTGATGTGAACATTAACCGGCACTCTCGACCTGCGACTGCATGATTATATAGTATATTATACAGTATATACTCCCTGCAACATGTTTTAGCTGACTGGATACAGCACTTGTATATGTACAGGTGTTCCTAATAAAGTGGACAGTGAGTGTATAATAAGAAAGCCTTGTCGAGAAATGTCGTAAAGCGACACGTAAAGCGAAGATATTTTTAAAAATGATAAAACGAAGAGTATCTAAATATCAAAAAAGTGACGATGATGAAAACAATGAAAACTAAATACAAGACACTTTTTAATGGCACAAAAAAGTATTTGGAATTAAATTTTTATTTTTTTTGGAACTGTGACATCCTAATGCAGAAGACATCAATTCAACACACAAGACAAAATGTATGTGTTTTGAATATACTATATATATATATATATATATATATATTATATATATATATATATATATATATATATATATATATATATATATATATATATATATATATATGATAAATCTCATTATCTCATTATTTATTTACTACTTATTTACTTATTACATTACTACTTATTTACAATTATTATTATTGAATCATTATGAAGTATTGAATATATTATACAGTATAATTTAGATATTATGCATTAAGCATCTTATATAAGGCTTTTGCACAGCACTATAACACAAATCTAACCATCTATACACACACGCTTAAAATAACGCTTAGCTCTAGAACCTGTTTAGATCTCTTGTTTTGTTCCTAACTGGGAACGCTAAAAGGCTATAGAACCGTACACCTGCGTTTCCTATAAAGTTCAAAGTAAGCAACTCTAAAACTCTTAACTATTCAGAAGAACCCTTGAGGAAGTTTTTTTTTGTCATCTGTATAATAATTATGCTTGAAATTATTTTTTATTTTATTTTACTGTGCACTTTTTTTTATTTCCTTCCATTTATTTACTTTAACCTTGCGCAATGACCTTGACACTTTTTAAACAAGAAATCATGTACTACAGTCGAGCTATCACGTGTATGAAAGGATAGTAGTAGTAGTAGTATGTTTTTATTCAGAAACTGAGTAAATCCCAACAGTTAATTAAGTCCTATAAATCTTAACACCTAAAAGGAGTCAAAAGTACAATTGACTTAAGATTAAATGACATGACTAGACCTATCATTATCTGTTATTAAAACAAGCTTGGTTAGGGTTCTTGGCAAAGTTCGGACTCATTTTCATTTTAAACCACCTGTAATTACTACACCGGACATTCTTTTAAAGTGTTATGATTGATTTAAGCGTTCAGTGATATGTAAATATTTAATCCAGACACAATCCGAGCCTCTCTTCCAGCCATAAATATTAAACAAAATGACAGCAGAAGTTTTTCTTTAGGCGCAGTGAATGAAGAACCCGTTCAGGGTGGAATCGACTCTTGTTCGAAAGAGTCGATTGGGTGAGTTGAATGCTCGTCACGCGCGTCATTAAGGAGAAAACGAAAGGAAGAAAGGAGAGTTTTAACAGGTGAATGATCACCTGGATTATTGTTGGGGGGTTATGAAATTCTGTCCTGTTTATTCCCTGTATTTTTAAAAGTGCGTTATGGGCAGGCTGATTTGTAGGTCTAACCAGCCAGTTGAATGTGGAAAAAAAGAAAAGTGCACTATATAGGCAAGGGTGCCTATGATTTGGAACAGGCCTAATCATCAATGCATGATGGGAAAATTTAGGAAAGATAAGTGATACATCCGCATACATGTGGCACAAGTTGTTACGTCGAACCGCGCGCGCTGAGTGACACTAATTAAGTGTATCACCTGTCCTGGCGTAATTCTTTGGCACTCCTCTTTACGCACTGCGTTTTGGTTGTTGTTTCTTTCTTTCTTTTTTCTTTCTTAGACGTGGCGTCTGATCTTTTTTTTTTTTGGTCGCGGTTAGATTATGAAATCACGACAGTTCAGTCTGAAATCCGACACTTTTTTAGGGAACACTTTTAATTTCAGTACCTGGCAACGCTGTAGGGGCGGAAACTTCATAACAGCGCCGAAATACGCGACTCCAAGAATACGCGCAACTAAAACCAACCCGAGCTGAACTCTCCGGCAGACCGAACAGAGCCACAAACCCAAACCCAGGGAGAGTTTCCATTACAAAAAGAAGAAAAATGTAGTCTCCATGCATGGATTGTAACTGTCCGAGTTGAGAGGACTTCAGCACGAATCATTCAGGCGTGTGAACATGGACCAAAAATGACAAATGGTAAGTTGCAAAGTCTCTTCGTTTCAGCAAAACCAACAAAGACGCGTAATGCGGAGCCGCGCGAAGCCGCGCTTACCTGTCCCACCGCGGTGCCGTTCCTTTCCGTCAAGCGCTGACAATGGGAACGGGAACAGGTTGTAGCCTATTTATACTACCGTCGTGGGGGAAATCCCAGTTAATTCTCAGTAATTGTTCCAGTCAGAAGGAAAGAGGGTTTACAAGAAAGGAAACCCATATCGAAACTGAATGAATGCGGTGCGCTTATAAGAAAAGGAAAAAGGGGGGAAAAAAACCACACTTCAAATAATCCTGGAGATGGAAAAACAACCAGGCTACTGCGCATTCAAAGTGAAAATAAAAGTTAGGATGTATAACAGGCTATCCTTGTCAAATCATCTCCTTCTGCTGAACTCCATTAGATCCTGTCTCATAAATAAAGGTACTTTCTAAATAAAGTCGTCTCCATCAAAGAGACAGCTTTTCCTCACACACCTAGTTCCTATTGAAAAACAACAACCACTTCACACTTTGTACTGGATGCAGACGGAACCCAACTGGAACCCTCACAGTAGGCTATATGAGTTGTTTAGGAATGCATCACTGGATTCATTATGAAGAATGTCCTTTAGAAGGGTGATACAGTGATTTTGGGGATTTGGCTGTGGACGAAACGTGTAGAGAGAGAGAGAGAGAGAGAGAGAGCAAAAACAGAAATGATAGTGAAATGAACACACCAGAAAAGAAAGGGAAGGAATTGTATTGCAGATTCAATAAAGTCATGATTCGTGCCGAATGTCAACATGTCACTGTCGTGTAAGTAAGGAGTAAGCTAAATGCAAACACGATTTCTATATACAGGAATTATTGTTCACTCAACTGTTTTTATTATTATTATTACTAATGCTGCTTTACTTCTGTCAGCTGGTCTCGGTCTGTCCTGTTGCTACCCAACCAATTTGTCACTGGCAACGTTTTGAATACTTGTTGTTTTTCTTCTGTGAAGCTGCTGTGTACGATAATGAAAGCAAGCCATACTGAGATCATCTCTAGAGGTAGAGTATGCCAGCTTGTGGGCGTTTAAGGAGTTTTCCCAGTTAAATGTTGTTGATGGGGATGCAGAACCAAATGTTCCAGGGGTGGAGCTGGACCTGATGCAATTCCTCCTATAACCTTAACCTACGGGACGGGACGTGCTACAGCAATGCACTTTTCTCCAGCATGAAACACACCGAGTTGTCAACATGGATTTTTGGCTCAACTCCATCCAGGAGCTGGTGAGGTCCGACTCCACCCCTGGAACGTTTGGTCTACATTTGATCGGTGAACACCACGTGTATGAACTCTAAAATGGCCAACTTACCATTCATGCTTTTGAGATTAATTAGTTAAATCAGCAATAATAATAATAATAATAAAGTCACATAAGTCATGTAGGCATGTATTTTGTCTTTGCCAACTACTTGCATAGCTGCCACGCTAAAACAGACCGAACGTTAAAAGAAAAGCACCCCGAGTGTGTATCTTTACACCTTTAATCAGCTCCTGGTGCAATTAGGTCCCTTAAATTATACTTAAAGGTTAAAGATGGTACTCACACAGTGATGAAGAAAACGTAGTTTGGTGCCTTTATTTCGGAGCGGTTCGCAACCCCGGATGTGGAGAACCACGAGTCCTGTACCTTTCAGCGTTTTCACTTCCTACGCACTTGTTCCACTTAATGAGCCTGATTTTCTTAAAGCTGAAGTGTGTGTGAGTGCAGGAACATTATACACTGTGCAGGAGGTTCGTTAGGACGAGGATTGGGAAAATGTGTTCACTCTCAGAAAAAAAGGGTACTACCCTGTACCTCTACTTGTCACTTGGGTGGTACAGTCCAGCTGTACATGGGTTGTACCTTTAACAGTGATCTATTATAATAATAATAATAATAATAATAATAATAATAATAATAATCATCATGATTTCTGCATATCATTTTGTGTGAAAATACCAATATACTATATGGAAGAGGTTAAAAAACGTTGATAGTAATACAATAAATAATACGTACAAGGACGGAAGAAATTCAAAATGAAAGATAGAAAGTTAAAAATATAAAATACTCCAGAGTCACTGTGTTCTTTTTAATTCGCTTATAGATTTACGCCCACTTCCTAACACTGAAGGTACAAACGGTGGACGCTTTTATTGTTACCACACCAGTGCCAAGGAAAATACACAGTCGATTAGTACCGTATGTCTGAAAGCGCTGAATTAAAGGAGTTAAAAGTACTGACTTCCTGTTTCGATTTCATTTCTAGCATCTTCTTGGCACTTCTGTTTTGGTGTTTCTCCTCCTACCTCTCGTCTTCTCCTGCAAAAGCACCAAGAGTAAAGAGGAGATCTCTCAGGATTATGAGTATATCATTCAGAAGCAGCTGGAGCACATTGTAAGTGATACTCAGCAGAGCTGAAGTCTTTTCAGTCATTAAGGTGTGCAAAAGAATTTTAAATAATGTGTAAAGGTGTTGTTTTGTTTTTTTTTATCTCCTCACAGAACTTGAGTATTCAGAGACAGGTGGAGTCCTGCGGGGAACGAAAGCTCGTGCTGCAGAATGTAAGTGTCACACGATATAAAACTTCCGATGTAAATGCCAGTTCAGGAACCGAGTGTGTTCCAAAATGCTTATTTAAACCTTACTGACATGACGCCACATGACACGTTCTTGAGTTTGAGTTCTTGGGATAGCATGTCGAAGTGCGAAATTTAAAAAAAAAAAGTGGCGCCAGTGGAAATCTCGAACAGAGAACGAAACCGATAAATACGCAAAATGAAATGAATGAATGAATGAATAAATAAATAAATAAATAAATAATAACGTCACATAGGAAAACACGTGCTGATCCTTATGCAGCTTACATCATTCCTACTGAAATTTGCTGGAAATTATGAAATCCCAGAATGACTCAAAGCTCAAATCTGAGTGCGTTATGTCCTTATATAACACAGCATGGTTTTCCTGGCATCATTATGAGCATGGCTGACATCTGCATGACCTCAACATTCTCTCAGTTTTTTTTAATTTTATTATTTAATGAATCCAAGTGCAATATTGCAAGGCCTTCTAAGACTAGAGCTGATTTCTGTTGCCCCCTAGTGTCTGAAAGTGATGTGTTGGAACCTAAGGAGCAGAAATCTGAACTTGAGTGCAAAAAAATAATAATACTCTGAATCATGAATACGACTCTTTGGGATTTTTGTCATATGATCTAAATATAATAATATAAACCCGTGACTTGAAGTTGCACTACTGTCAGACCTGCAGTTAGAGAAAATTAATCAACACCTTCTGCTTACGCTGCAGTTATTCCCGATCGAGCGCATCAGCACCGTGTCCTGCACCCGTTTACCGAGGAACATAAGTGGTCAGCTGCACACTGAATTACGGAACCTCGTGAGGGACATAACGGTATCGCTGGGATGTCCCTGTTCTGCAAACCAGGTAAGACATGTTTACTTACAAGTGAAAACTGTAATCCGATTTGTTTTTGTTCTTTTTTTTTTTTTAATTCACAGTTTGTGTTTTTTGCCCCCCCCCCAATTCAAGACCGAGCAGGCAGAGAGGTGGCCGGACTCCCAGCCTTTACAGAAGAAGTTTTGCCGACTGAAACGTTTGCTCATGACGATACAGAAAGCGTACGAACAATACAACTCGGCTTAGTAAGTGTGGGCCACCGTGAGCGCCGATTGAAAGATGTTCTAAATCTGAAATAATAATAATAATAAAAACAATAGTAATAATAAATAAAATATCGAAGCATGGCTTCCTTACAAAGCTTTGCATGGCACCTTGTATATGAGAGGACATACACTCATAACGAAGTGGCGAGTGAAACACGCCCGCTGCTTGGAGAGCAAAAATCAGCCGGATGCAGGATCCATCATGAATCGTACAACCAGCAGACATGTCTTACGGACCAGTCGCCGTGAAACAGGTCGACCCCCCCCCGATGGTTCAACAGCATTCTTTGACTTTAACCCATGTTTCCACTGAAGCTCTGGATATCCACCTTGTTTTTCTAGCTATGGAGATCTACTCTCAGTTCCTAGGTAAAACATTTGTTTGGACACTCAACTGTCTATGATCTTTATGATGTATTATGCTACTGCTCTGTGAATAAATATATTTTTATATATATTTGACCTTTTTTCCCCCCTCCCCAATCGTGGCATTTGAAACAGAGCTTGTTTTGAACTGCGCCCAAAAAGGTGTGAAGGAAAAGGGTCAGAAGATGAGTTATGTCCTGATGATGTCAAAGTTGTCTGTGGCAAAGTGTAGAGAGAGGCATATGCAGAAGAGCGCGGACAGCACTTTCCTCAGAGCAAGTTATGCTACAAAGAAAATCTTAGGGGGGGGGCAATAATGGATAATATTTTTTATATATTATATTATATTATAATATAAAAATATATATATATTTATATTATATTATATTATATATAAAAATAATATTATTTTTATATATATATAAAAAATATATAAAAATAATAAAAATAATTATATATATATATATATAAATAATAAAAAATAATTATAGATGTTATTTTTATATATATAAAAATAATTTATATATATATATATATATATATATATATATTTTTTTTTTTTTTTTTTTTTTAAATGCAGCCCTGTAGTTTTTCCATTCCTGTCAGTCTTGTTATAGACACACCCGTGTGGGCCCTTGACTCCACCCCTCCATTGTTACAGTCTGAAAATGTAAACATGGAAAAATTGTGTTACTGGTTAGTATGGAGAGTGGACTGAAATGGAAACCATAATGACGAAATGATTTTGCAAAAACATCGTTTTCTTTAAATAAGCGTAATCACACCAAAGAAGTATAATGAGAAAATCTAGGAGGTAAGGGGATGAAGTTACGACTCAGACTACGTTTCTCCTTGACACGTAACCTTAATATAATCCTTAAATGTCATCAGTGGGAGTATTTTCTGTGTTCATAGCGAGCCATTTTTGTAATAAATGCCCAAGTAGAACAAGATGATTGAATGTTATCTAGCTAGCTAATGAACTAATGCAGATGAACTTACACCAGTCACTGTAGGTTCTGGGAGGCGGGGCTTCGTATAGAGGAGTGTGGATGGGAGGTGGGGTCAAATTATACCAGCCTTTTAATAAATTCTACCTGATAGAATCCACTTGTAGTATTCTTAATCAGAATTTTTCCTAATAAAATCAGTGGTGGTCTTCAAGACAGATCAGTTTGGAAATATTATATATTGATACTGATGATATTCCACCATATTAAATGTAGTACTAAAGCACTAAATGTAGCATGGATAAAAAGTATGACGTGTCATTCTTTAATTAATAAAATAACACAAAACAATTGTAATCGTGATCAAGTTGCTGTGGTATAAGAGGAATAAAACACTCGGGATGGAAACCTCATCGCTGCTTATTTTCCAATAAAGAGACAATTTTTTTTTTTTTTTTTTTTAAAAACCACAACACATCCATCTCAGCACTCGTATGAACGTTTATTCACGTGACACTCTGCATATACAGTGACAAATCCGGCGTCAGCGTACCGCTCTGTGAGCAGGTCTTGTACCCACTCGGTCTTACAGAAACGATACACACCGTTCATGCGTTTATGAGCATTACACCGCCGTAGTGTTCGGCTATCACAGCACAAAGGGTTAATTAATCACAGAGGGTTTATATATATATATATATATATATATATATATATATATATATATATATATATATATATATATATATATATATATATATATATATATGGTGCTTTAGCTTAGAGGAGCAGTGACGGGATTATTAAGAAGTTCTTGCGGCTGTAAAGCTATTTTTGGCATACGAGTTCGATCAGGTGATCGTGGAGTGAAATCGAAAAATCTTTTTTTTTTTTTTTAAGCATGATCGTCTGAATAATGCATTTGCGAATGTTTTATAAGTCGTGGTCGAGCTGCGCCAGATTTCTCCTATCCTACAGCGAATGTACGTTTACATGAAATGTCGAGATAAATAAGCAGTAACAACTTTACAAAATATATAATGAAACAAAAAGAGAAACGGGAACGGCGTCGCTTTGTAACTGTATCCGCATAAATAACGACATAAATTAAATCACAACTCTGTCGGATCACTCCCATGATGAAATGGAAGCGCGATGTCGGTACTTTAAACCACAGGTTTGATATCAGGTGGAAACTCGATTTTTGAAATGAATTCTGGGTAAATTCTGATTTTAAAAAAAACAATCAGTAGTTTATCGTATTGCACGTCGAGAATAAAGGCAAGTGGAATAAAAACAAGGCAAAAACAATTATATTCGAGAAGGACTGGAATTCATGGGCACAAGTGTGATGAGTGGAAAAATGGGAAATTCAGCAATAGACACGTAACGCTCTCTCTCTCTAAATGCACATCCTCCTCACCCCACATTCACAGCAGAATTTGGCCCAGTCCACCGGGTACTTGGTTCCACATTCGTGGCAGAATTTGATCCCCGGTGTGGAACACTCCACTTCATTGTCGTTTTTCGTCTCATTCCTAAGAGGAGGAGAGAAAGCGAGGAAAACTGTCGGTCCGTTTGGCTCCGAAAACAAAAGCAGTGTTTTAACACCGCCATTGATATTCAAGTACAACAACAACAAAAACAACAACAACTCGAGAGCCAAAACAAATCCATCTTATAATAGATCCTTCCAGGCAAGACTGTGTACCGGATGGATTGAGAGATCTGAGGCACAAAACAGGTCTATTCATTTTGTCGCATTTCCCTAAACTGTGTTTCTACCAAGTGTCTTGAAAAGCCAGTGCACACCATCATGAGAACTTTAAGGGCTGGGTGAATATGGTGATATAATATTGATTTCATGATAAAGGATGTCAACACACACTTTGGTTGGTTTTGTTATCAGTTGTTGGTAAAATTTTACGCCATATATCATGAAATTCTTACTATCGAACATTTCCATATGGATCTGCTGGTGTTGAGGTAAAAATCACAGCGTTGGTCGTTTCCTAAATGGAGTAAGTAAGTAATAAAAACACTTAGACGGAATGTTGTTATTGGAAAATAAATCAACAACAGGGTGGTGCGATAAGGCGGAGTTACTGTTACCAGGCGAAAGTTGATTCGTTTCCTAAACCCCAAGATAAAGCAGTTAAACAATCGCATTGGTGATCATTGATGCTACCTTGAGTTATAGCTGTTCGCACTGTAGACCTTCTTTTTATTCATTCCGGCTGTGTAGGTCGTGCTCTTCAGTGAACTCGGAGCAACAATGCCTTTAGGTTTGGTGTTAGCCCTGAAAAAAAATGGGAAAGAATGAGTTCAGGAACACCTGTTCCTTCTGGTCTGGAGTGTGAATCGGGCCTTACCCACAGGGAGGACTGGTCACGCCGCCAGTGTTAAGGCGGGACGGAGAGAAAGAAGTGGACATGTTCACATTCCTCATGGAGCCCGTAGTGCTGGAAATTCCTGACGGAAGATAACAGAGCCGTTTCTGTGCTGGTCAACCCGTTTCATGAAAAAATCTAATGCAAATTTTTGGCTGGGTTACAAACTGAAACTCATTATAATTATAATGATTATATTAGCCAATTTCACGGGTCAATTCAATCCAAACTCGATAATTGTAGGGGAAAAAATGTAGAAACTAGAAACTTTTACAGGGAGGACAGTAGGCATGTTTACAGTAGAGAAGTTTATATGCAGGGAAAACAAAAGTTTACATTCAGAAAAAGTAGTAATGTCTGAAGTAGAAAAGGTCACATGCAGGAAAGTAGAAAAGTTTACATGGAGGAAATAGAAAATGTTTTACATGCAGGAAAAGTCGAAAATTTTACATGCAGGACAGTAGGCGTGTTTACAATAGAGAGGTTTACATGCAGAAAAATAGAAAAAGTTTACATCCAGAAAAAGTAGAAATGTTTGAAGTAGAAAAGTTTACATGCAGGAAGGTAGAAAAGTTTACAGTAGAACAATTTACATGCAGGAAAGTGGAAAGGTTTACATGCAGGAAAGTAGAAAATCTTACATGCAGGACAGTAGGTATGTTTACAATAGAGAAGTTTACATGCAGGAAAATAGAAAAAGTTTATATCCGGAAAAGGTACAAATGTTTACATGCAGGAAGGCAGAAAAATCTTTACATCCATAAAAAGTCAAAAAAACTGAAGTAGAAAAGTTCAAATGCAGGAAAGTGGAAAAGGTTTACACTAGTACAGTTTAAATTCAGAAAAGTTTACTTTCTTCATAGTCTAGGAAAAAGATATTCCATACAGCAATTAATAAGAAAACGTACGTGTAAACTTTTCTAGTAGTATACACACTCCAGTTTCCAACATGACAGACCTGACCACGCTGTTTGAACAGATCCTATTCAATCCATTTTTCTCTTTTGGCCAAAAAAGTGCCATTTTGACTATTATCCCAAAAGAATATAGTCATCTGATGTAAAAGTAAGCGGGGATTCCAGGATGTAGAGCGATTATAAAAGTGATCCATGTTATAGAACAGACAAAAGACTTGCTGCAATTAAGTAGTGTCAAGGGTATAAAGTCAACAAAAAACACAACAAAAAAAAACTAAACAAACAAACATCGAGATTAAACGATAAGAATGAAAGAACTCGGGGCCAGATTTGCTTTTCAAATCATTCAATACGGTCTACTGTTAAGCTGCTGTTTTGCTGATATTTGGAAATGAAATCCTATATCGTGTTGCTGCCTGCCTTCACACAGCAACTGATCAAAAGCAGTGCTGCTCGGTAACTTTTGGGAAATGCTTTGCTGTTAGATGGTTTAAAGAGATTCGGTCCGTACCGGTTCCACCGCCCTGTCCGTTGGCTGAACGCTGAGGTAGGCGAGAGGAAGACACTGAAGATGATGTGGAAGATACAGAACTCGCCTTCTTCACCGGGACAGTTTTGTCAGTTTTGTACTGCAGATAGAGAGATTTTTTTTTTTTTATATTACAAAACATTTACTCATTCAGTAAAAACAATCAGCATGTGTCTGAGAATCTGAGGGGTAAGAGTTTTATTGAAGCAGTTCGAACTTCTGGTTCTACAGTCCGGGTACACCCATGGTGGCGTGTGTAGACGCAGCAGCTAGGTGCTCTCAGACTAGCAAGATTTTTTTTTTTTATTACTATTATTTTGTGTATGTACAGTGAGGGAAAAAAGTATTTGATCCCCTGCTGATTTTGTACGTTTGCCCACTGACAAAGAAATGATCAGTCTATAATTTTAATGGTAGTTGTATTTGAACAGTGAGAGACAGAATAACAACAAAAAAATCCAGAAAAACGCACGTCAAAAATTGTATAAATTAATTTGCATTTTAATGAGGGAAATAAGTATTTGACCACCTCTCAATCAGAAAGATTTCTGGCTCCCAGGTGTCTTTTATACAGGTAACGAGCTGAGATTAGGAGCACACTCTTAAAGGGAGTGCTCCTAATATCAGTTTGTTACCTGTATAAAAGACACCTGTCCACAGAAGCAATCAATCAATCAGATTCCAAACTCTCCACCATGGCCAAGAGCAAAGAGCTCTCCAAGGATGTCAGGGACAAGATTGTAGACCTACACAAGTCTGGAATGGGCTACAAGACCATTGCCAAGCAGCTTGGAGAGAAGGTGACAACAGTTGGTGCGATTATTCGCAAATCGCAAAAGAACTGTCAATCTCCCTCGGCCTGGGGCTCCATGCAAGATCTCACCTCGTGGAGTTGCATTGATCATGAGAACAGTGAGGAATCCACCCAGAACTACACGGGAGGATCTTGTCAATGATCTCAAGGCAGCTGGGACCATAGTCACCAAGAAAACAATTGGTAACACACTACGCTGTGAAGGACTGAAATCCTGCAGCGCCCGCAAGGTCCGCTGCTCAAGAAAGCACATATACATGCCCGTCTGAAGTTTGCCACTGAACATCTGAATGATTCAGAGGTCAACTGGGTGAAAGTGTTGAGGTCAGATGAGACCAAAATGGAGCTCTTTGGCATCAACTCAACTCGCCGTGTTTGGAGGAGGAGGAATGCTGCCTATGACCCCTGGAACACCATCCCCACCGTCAAACATGGAGGTGGAAACATTATGCTTTGGGGTTTTTTTTCTGCTAAGGGGACAGGACAACTTCACCACATCAAAAGGGACGATGGACGGGGCCATGTACCGTCAAATCTTGGGTGAAAACCTCCTTCCCTCAGACAGGGCATTGAAAATGGGTCGTGGATGGATATTCCAGCATGACAATGACCCAAAACACACGGCCAAGGCAACAAAGGAGTGGCTCAAGAAGAAGCACATTAAGGTCCTGAAGTGGCCTAGCCAGTCTCCAGACCTAAATCCCATAGAAAATCTGTGGAGGGACCTGAAGGTTCGAGTTGCCAAACGTCAGCCTTGAAACCTTAATGATTTGGAGAAGATCTGCAAAGAGGAGTGGGACAAAATCCCTCCTGAGATGTGTGCAAACCTGGTGGCCAACTACAAGAAACATCTGACCTCTGTGATTGCCAACAAGGGTTTTTAAACCAAGTACTAAGTCATGTTTTGCAGAGGGGTCAAATACTTATTTCCCTCATTAAAATGCAAATCAATTTATAACATTTTTGACATGCGTTTTTCTGGATTTTTTGTTGTTATTCTGTCTCTCACTGTTCAAATACAACTACCATTAAAATTATAGACTGATCATTTCTTTGTCAGTGGGCAAACGTACAAAATCAGCAGGGGATCAAATACTTTTTTCCCCTCACTGTATATTAAGTCTGTTAAGTTTAGCTAGTCAACATACTGTCTACGAACGGACTAAACAGCTTCATATCTGGAACTGTCAGGATCATACTTTTGTAAACCGCGACTTCATCCCACCGGAGATCCTACGCTCTGCGCAACCCACTGGAGGTAGAACCCTCTCAAGAAAAAGTGAGGAAAGAGAGCCAGCCTCCGAACAACGCTAAAGCCACACAAGCCATCTCCGCCGAGTCTCTTCCTGACAAACTAATCGGTCACTCGTCAATAAGATGAGGGAAATCAGGGTAAAGATTACTATGCACAGCATACACAACGGCGTGATAATCATCACAGAGAACTGGCTTAACAGCACCGTCCCCGAAGCTGCCATCGATCTAGCAGGTCGCTCTGTTTACCGGGCGGATAAGACAACAGACTCTGGTAAGAACAGAGGCGGAGGAGTGTGTGTATATATATTGGTGTGAAGTGATTGGTGAACAGCTACATACAGACATCATTGAGAAACATTGTTCTCCAGTCTTTGAATATATGATGGGGATGTAAAGACCATATTTTTAATACCCAGGGAGTATAGGGAGCCCTGGAGTAGTTACATGATGCTATTAGTAAACAGTTGACTGACTATACAGTTGCAATCAAAATTATTCAACCCCCATTTTGAAATCAGGTTTATTGTCAAAATATCCACACATTCAGCTGTTTACAATGAACAAATCAAAACAAAAGCAATTGAAATAGTTCAACTTATAATGACTTCTCCAGTCTCAAAATTATTCAACCCCTTCATGGTAAGCATCTTTAGTACTTAGTAGAGCACTCTTTTGCTCTTATGACCTACTGCACAGCTTCTGGCAGTGCTCCTGAGGAATCTTAACCCGTTCCTTCAAATGCCACCAGAGATTGTCGCTGTGGTAGAATGCCTCAAGTTGGCTTAACCCCTGTATTCATGAAGTGCTTTGTTTGAGAAACTCATAAGTGTCACACATTAAGGCTATCATTCCTAAGGATCTAGACAGCCATCGGTTTGCATATCGAGCAACCAGATAGACTGATGATGCGGTCTCACTTGTTACGTTACGTACGTAAAGCCAAACAGTTACGTTAGGATGATATTCCTTGATCTCAGATCCGCTTTTAATACCAATTCATTCTTCCAACTATACAGTAAAGTTTGCTGATGACAGACACTACCAGTGGGACTTGTATCATTAAACCAGGAAACGGGTCCAACATCTAGATTGGTCGTGTATGGACGATAATTTGGTCTGGAACACCACAAAAACCAAACAGATCATTGTAGATTTCAGGAGATCCAGGAAGACCACCCATCTTGCTTACCTCCCACGTGGTGAAGAAAGCACAACAAAGGCTATTCTTCTTAGACTACTCACACAGCTTTTAGTGAACTGGCTCCTAAACCTGGATATCGTGTACTCTAGCCAACTACACACAAAGTCTAGCAACGTCATCAAAGTCTCCACCCAGTTTTATTTGTATAGCGCTTTTAACAATGGACATTTTCCCATAGCAGCGTTACAAAAATATATAAATTCAGGATATAGATTTTAAAATGTATGAATTTATCCTGAACGAGTAAGCCAGGGTCAACAGTGGCGAGGAAAAACTCCCCGAGACACAAGGGTGGGTGTTTGTCCATTTGCCATCTGGAAAGAGATACAGGGTCACGAAGTGACTAAAACAGACTAAAGTGTAGCTTCTACCCCAGAGCTGAAGCTTTTTACTTATTCTTAAGTCATTATTTTTAAACTCTTTAATTTTAAGTGTCCTTTGTTGCTTTCTCAGACACGGTATAAATAAAACGGATGGAAACACTGACGAAACTGAAAAACTTTTTAAAACACCTTCACACATGGAGAAAGGAAAAAAAGATGCAAGCCAGCTTAGCATTTATCTTTTACGAGCGAATTTTACGTTTACGAGGACAGAACTGCCGAAACGCTGACCGATGACTTCGCGAACATGATGTCCTACACGTGTTCGTCAGCTACCATGTTTTAGAATTAGTTGATTATTTAATCCACCCATGAACTTTGATTGTTCATCTCTATTTGAATGTACATCCTCTACACTGCTGGAGGAGTCTGATGCACTTACCTGCATCTTAGCTGGAGCCTTGGCTTTGTCACTTCCAGGGAATTTCCCCTTGTTGGTAATGCGTGATGCTTGCTCCTTACAGAATTTGATATGTCGCTCGGCTGCGTTCTCACTAAACCGCCTCTGGCAATACGGGCACTGGATATAATCTAGAACAAAACGTTAAATATGCGAAACCAGTTACTACTACACCGATTAGCTTCTGCCCGTATTCACCCCCTCAAACTTTTCTACCTGGATCATAGGACGGAGGAGGGGGCGGGGGGAGAGGGCCACCATCTTTCATCACTTGGCTCAGGCCCTTGGCAGCACGGATGGTGGCGATGAATTCCTCATGCTTTCGACGCCAGTCGGATACTTTCTTGGGTGGTTCAGGCTGTTCAGAGAAAAGTCGTTTAAGGACAGGGCCAGTTCAAACAGGGCCTGTGGGAATTACTCATGACGTCAATGTGGCAAACTGTAGCAAAAACAACGTCTAGAAAATGCAACCTGCTGAAATAACTCTATACTGAATGTACTCTGTTTAAGTGCCTTTTCTTTTTCATCATGGAACAGCATTCACAGTATGCAGGCTGCGATCACATAAGCGTCCACACTTACACCGCACAGCCAAAATATTAAAACCACCTGCCTAATCTTGTGTAGGTCCAGGTGAATGCCAGGACCCAAGTTTTCCCAGCAGAACATTGCCCAGAGCATCACACTGCCTCCACCACCTAGCCTTCTTCCCATAGTGCATCCTGGTGCCATCTCTTCCCCGGGTAAGCGCCATACACACACGCACCCAGCCTCCACAGGATGTAAAAGAACCTGTGATTCATCAGACCAGACCACCTTCTTCCATCGCTCCATGGCTCTGATGTTCACGTGCCCATTGTGGTGTACAGGAGGTCACCATGGTCACTCTGACCGGTCTGCAGCTACGTAGCTCCATACACAGCAAGCTGTGATGCTCTGTGTGTTCTGACTCCGTTCTAGGAGAGCCAGCATGAACTTTTTCAGCAGTTTGTGCTACAGTAGGTCTTCTGTGGGATCGGACCAGACGGGCTAGCCTTCGCTCACCACGCGCATCAATGAGCATTGTGCGCCCATGACCCTGTCTCCGGTTCACCGGCTGTTCTTAATTGGACCACTTTTGTAGGTAAACACTGCATACCAGGAACACCCCACAAGACCTGCTCTTATCAAAGTCGCTCAGATCCTCACGCTTGCCCATTTTTCCTGCTTCAAAGACGTTAACTTCAAGAACAGACTGTTCACTTGCTGCCTAATAAATATATTCCACCCCCCGACAGCTGCTGACGTAACGAGATAATCAAGGTCATTCACTTCACCCCTCAGTGATTTTAACGTTATGGCTGATCGGTGTATTTGCAGCCCATTGAAGCCTGTTTTTAGGAAAAATAGAAGATGTCAATCACCTGGATATCACGGTTCTGATCTCTGTTGTTCTCTAGACTATTTGTTGTTCTCAATACAGAATGTCTCCGGTATCTCTTTACACTTTTTACACAAAATCACACAATGAATGAAAATATAATTTTTTTGTACAGAAGATTTGTTTATTTTTTTAGTTATACCGTTATAATTTTTCACTCATGGTATTCATACACATGGACAATCCATTTATTTTTTAATATAAGTGGCATTTAGAAGAAAAAAAAAAAATTCCAAATTCATGATATGCACTTAAGTAATTAAAACGAAGAAAAAAAAAAAAAAAGAAAAAAAAAAAATCATGTAAAGATCCTGGATGTTTTTAAATTTAGGCGTGAAAAGGTTAACATTATTACTGCCGAGAGCTTGTGATATACTGTATATTGTACATCAACAAACATCCCAAAACTAACATAGATGTTATTTCTGGCAGGAGTGTCAACACTGCTAACAAGAAGCTCCTAATACACAGAGAGAGAACCCCCCCCCCCCCCACCCAAAAAAATTTTACCGCAAAAATCTCTAATGTATGTTGGTGGAAGAGATCCCCCCGAGGTGTGTGCCAAGCAGCAGGAAGAAAACGTTTGGTGTGAGCACTACATACAGTCACGTCCACAATTTTAATACGTGGATGCAAATCCTTTACCAACAACGACTGTCTGAAATCTGTAACCGATGGACATCACCAAATGCCTTGTCCCTGGAGATGCTTTGGCAAGCCTTTACCGCAGCTGCCTTCAGTTTCTGCGTGTTTGCGTCTTTCTGCCTTCAGAAAGTGAAATTGGGTTGAGGTCTTCGGCCATTAAAAGAATATTCCGTTTCGTTGCCTTAAGCGGCTCTTGGGCTGCTTTCGCGGTGTGCTTTGAGTCGTTATCCATCTGTAAGATGAAGCACTGGCTGATCAGTTTCGCAGAATTTGACTGAATCTGAGCAGAACATATGGCTCTATACACTTCAGAATTCATCCTGTGACTTCTATCAGCAGTCACGTCATCAGTAAACACCAGTGACCCAGTTCCACTGGCAGCCGTACACACCCATGCCATACACTTCCTCCACCAGGTTTGACAGATGATTAGATATGCTTTGGATCATGAGCTCTTCCATTCCTTCTCCTCTCCTCTTCCCATCATTCTGGTACAAGTTCATATTGCATCAGAACTGGTCACGCTTTTTTTCCTGTTCTTGAGTGTTACCGTCTTGCATCTTGATGTAATCCCTCTCTATTTACATTCATGAAGGAGTCTTTTGATTGTAGACTTTAACAATGATACGCCTACATCCTTACACAGAGTGTCCTTGACTTGGTTAGATGTTGTGAAAGGTTTTTTTTCTCCCTTCAACAAGGAAAGAATTGTGCGACCGTCCACTTCAGTTGTTTTCCAGGCCTTTCGGTGTTGCTGAGCTTGCCAGTACGTTCCTTCCGTCAAAGAACATACCAAATTGTTGATTTGGCCACTCCTAAGGTTTCTGCTATTCCTCGGATAGGTCTGCTTTGTCTTTTCAGCCTAATGATGGTCTCCTTCACTTGCATCGACACCTCTTTGGACCGCATATTGAGCGTTCCCATGAACACCTACATACCGAATGCAAATTCAACACTTGGAATCGACTCCAGACCTTTTATAAATATTAAGATTTAATTAAAATATCAAGCAGACTACAGTCCCACCTACTTCCCATAACCCCCCTTAACCAAAAGTTCACCTCGATGAAGTGGATCCGAAGCGAAAGTAGCCACTACCAGAAGTCCTCTTCTCTTTCGGCGAACTGCTGAGGTGAAAATGTGTAGCATTCAGGTAGCAACAAGTCGGAAATCGCATACGTCATGACTGGACCGTAAATGTTGGCACCCCTGCTGTAGTTTCATAGCCATGTTTAAGATCTCTTTATCTTGAAGCTCCTTATATTCTAGGGGTGTAACGATCGCATGATCCAGATCAACTGGATCGATCGTATTCATCTTTCAGAAATTAAAGGCGAGTCTACTGCAGATTCTGAACAAAGACGTTCACATTATCGATCTGAAGATACAAAATCAAATTGTATGGTAACAGATTCAGTGGTACCGTATTGTATCATGTGGAAGCCTGAAAGTTACGTCGTATACAGTATTTACATTATATTCATTCACTTATGGTGAAAAACTGGGGAAAAGGGAAGAACAATGCACAGCGGAAGTTAAGGAAAAGTGTCAGAGCAGCTAATAAATAAAATTAGAATGAACTGAAACGCGTTTTGTGAGGAGCGTCGGGGTTTTATCCTCACCTTTGGCTTGAGAGGTTTCACAGTCGGGATGTCGGTTCCCTCGGCTCTCTGTCTGCTCGAGTCAAACGCCCTCCTTTTCTTCGCTGCGGCTTTCTGGCAGATGACCGTGTGCTTTTTCTACAGAGAGAAGATTAGTTGGCGCAACAGTAAAAAGCGTATAATAAAAATCTTACAATAAAACATGTGAAAGTAAAAAAACATAACCGACAGGGTTAAAAATAATAAACTTTTTTTTTTTTTTTTTTTTTTAAAGGTGATCTCACTTTTGAAGAATGTTTCATCAGTGCGCCACGACGTTAGCGTGATGCTCTCAGAATATTAGGTTTCTCAAAGGTTCATTTTTTCAGGAATTTCAGAAAGTTTTCATTCGGGATGCTTCTAGCATTAGCGGTCTGCTAGGAACTTTTCTGTCCATCGTATGGATCTACACAGCTCCTTTAAAAGGTTCCTTCAAGCCTCATGGTTTCCTGTTCAACATTCTTGATGGTACTAAAGATCCGTCAAGCACTAATAAAGAGAGAATTCACGAAAAAAATATACTGTTTAGTACAATAAAAGAGAAATAAAAACACTCCATGTTGTGCTATTGTAGGAAAATAATCAACCTTTGCTTCATCACAGTGCTCCATCGTTCATTATTTTCCCCATCACAGCACACTTCCTGCAGCTCCACAACTTTTTATTTGCTACAGAACGTACATGATGTACGCTTCCATTTTTTTTTGTCCATTTACAGTTACATTTAACGTTGTGGAACGTCCACACTGCGACTTTTCTTTTTGTTCGCTCCGGGTAGTGTATTTGAGGTGACTTGCGTTCAGTGAACAGATCGATAAAAGAGGAACATTGAGGACAAAGAGCGCTTTGATTAGCGCGTTCTCTTCCAAACAGGGATTTCCCTTTAGTGTTTGCAAAGTGGCGAATGCATCCATGCCACAACTTGCAGTGAAATAAATAAATAATTTTTTTTTTTTTTTTTTTAAATCTGCTTTCGGCTCCAGTTTCACCCTGAAGGATACTCACGAGGACGCTTAGGAGAAATGTTCTTTTGCACACTTTGCACGGCAGCAGCTCCTCGCCAACGGGTACGGATTCTGACGTAGAGAAAGAAACAGACAAGTCGTCGCGTTAATGAAGTCAAGGATACGCTGAGATGTTTAATCACAAACTGAATTTCAAAGCAGAACCACAACCACAAAAATCACACCGGTGAGAGCGAGAGAGAAAGCAGACGTCAGTTCAGCCAGCGCCACGTTTACTACGCAGATCTCAGACCTGAACGCTCAGAGTTTCCTCAGAGGAAAGAACCATGCTGTTGTGAATAAAATGACTCAGAGTTCGGTCGACATTTATGAATTAAATTCTTTCCGAGTTTTACAACCATCATGTCTTTTTTTTTTCCCCTTTCTCTTTCTCTCTCTTCTATAGACACTGGCAAGTTACACATTGCACACACATTTGACACTCAAGGGCAAAAGTTTGCACCCCTACTTGGCCCTACGTTCAAACGACCGAGTGAATTTAAGTCTCTTTTAATTAAATTACTTGAAAACATATCAAGTTGTTTGTCTCTTTTGGGTGTGTCTAGCAACCACTATAAATGCCACTTGTGGGCGTGGTCTTTCCGGCGCTTTTGTTTTTCAGTTCCTATGAGAAGCGTTAATCTTGCAAATTCTTCAAAATTTATACACCGATTTTGTTTAAGATGTATTTTAGAGTTACACGTTACATCCTGGGTCTTGTACTAGTTCCTTTATACTCGGCAATGAAATGAGGTTTGGCTTCTAGCAGGAGTGCAGATGTTCCTGTATCTGCTCATGGATGGAAGGAGTGGATGAAATTGTTTGTGACTAGGATGGGAGGAGTCCCTGATGATGTTGCGTGCTCTACGTGGACACCTATGGTGAAGATGAGGTTCAGTGGCTGGGAGTCGGATCTCACGACGCTTTCAGACCACACCGTGACGGAGTTGGTCAGGATGCTCTTGATGGTGCAGTGATAGAAACTCAGTAAGGTCTGCAGAGACAGATGAGCTTTAACGATGCTGTTACACCAGAGTTCAAACCATTTGGTACACCCAGGAACTTGAAGATGGAGACACGCACTACTTCAGTCCCATTGATGTAGAATAGGATGGTCTTGCAGGATAAACTGAAACCATGGTCGTAAGTTTGCCTTCCATTCCTGTACTAAAGAGGAACTAAACGCAGATTTGGACTAGCGCTGTGAGCAGGGAACGGAAGAAACGTCGGGCCATAAGCACCATAGAGTTGGTCCGAGGAATAGTTCGAGACGACAGTTTGGATTTGTCACTAACACGTTAAAATGTTCAGGTTCTCCAAGAAGCGTTTGGATTTTTCTAACATAACTCAGAGAACCGCATCTGCTCAACTAGGAACATTAAGGATGCACAGATGCAGAACGGATCTACACTGGGATGGGTCACGCTTTCTGATCCGATCCGCCGGTTGCGTGTCTTGGCGTGAATGTGTGTGATGTCTTGATTCAGTGTCTCTGAAGATCAACATGCCTTCACGACGTTTACTCCGAGTACTAAAACTCTGATATTAGTACTGACATCTGTATTGCGTTAAAAGTGGAAGAATCTGGATCAACATATAGACGTTTAACCTGTCTGTTCCCGTTCATAAGTCTTAAAAAGTGGAGAACTATTAACTGCGTAAAGGACATTTGTTTTGAGCTTAACTGTATATTTTTATGAAAAACAAATGAAACGAGATCAACCACCGACATGCACACATCAACTCTAGAACCCTTAATATATCAGGAAGGAGTCGACTTCCAATCCCCTTTTGAGAAGAACCCCTTAAGGAACAATGTGCATCTCTTTGGTGCAAAAGTTTGTACACCCCCATGTTTTCTGGGTGCAGACCAAACAAAAGGTAAGATTTGTGACAAAAATACAACAAATGACCATTCTATAATAGAAAATAAGAATATGAGACACTATATTAAATGTCCTGGGGTGCACAAACGTTTGCACTCCACTATATATGTAGGAGTATAGGGGGAAATCTCGTGACTGGGTTTTCTTACATAGCTAGCAAGCTAACTTGGCTAAAAACAAACAACTAAATAAATAAATAAATATTGCCCCCAAGGGAATCTAATATAAAGTAATTTTTTTTATTTAACTATTGTTAAAAAAAGAAAGAAAGAAAGAAAAAGAGATTCATATAAAATAACAAATTAGCAGCTGCCTAACTGGGATAAAAAATCTGACTGTAAGCGACGTCACTCCCCCTCAATGATCAGAGCAAAGCAAATAAATCTTGGCCAGATTCCAAATGCCCTTACACAGGGCGTAAATCCCACTACATAGGGTGCATACACCATTATTTCGTCCCCTAGGTAGTGCACTTATATAGGGAGCTTTAAGCCTGTTGGGATACACCCCGTAAATTTTATGGAACGAGCGTTTCGCTAGCCAAACAAAAGATAGCGATCATAATACGTTTTTCGAAGCATAGTACTAGTAATCATCTAAATAACAATCTACATATAATAACTACGGATTTATAGTTTTCTTTATCTACGTCCTTACCGTCAAGTTCCTCCATCTTTCTCCGTGAAAGCAGGAGATGCTGCTGTAGCAACGGGCATCCACTAGCCTCGCCTAAAACACACCCCGCGAGCTAATATCCACACCCCTGATTGGTCATTCCTTGTCCTTCCGTTCGTGCACGAGGAAATATCCGGATATTTGATTGGTCATTCCCTGAGCGAGGAAGTTATGGTGGAGGGGCGGCAGGAGACTAGGAAGTGAGAGATCGAATCATTTGGACGAGCTGGGGGGCGTTGATGAATATTCATTAATTAGTGCACAAACTCGACATATGGTTGGCTGAGAGCCCCTAACTAACTAACTAACTAACTAACTAACTGGCCTCTGGTTTTATTTGCAGCACAAAGATAAAAC
This sequence comes from Ictalurus punctatus, assembly GCF_001660625.3. Classification (NCBI taxonomy): domain Eukaryota; kingdom Metazoa; phylum Chordata; class Actinopteri; order Siluriformes; family Ictaluridae; genus Ictalurus; species Ictalurus punctatus. Next base: position 8,304,832 of record NC_030438.2, on the reverse strand, counting down.
TGAAAACGACCATTTTATATGTAAATGGACTGCTCTGAAGGAAAGAGATGAATAACCTTCATGCTGGACGCCAGGTCCAGAATTATTGGGACCCTTCACAAAAATGAACTAAATCACGTTGACTTTCTGTGCATTTAATTCCATAATGATAGGTAGATTCATTAATATCACACACATATTTGCTCACAGTGTTGCGCAAAAATAGAAGAAAGTATTGACATTTATTAAATTCATATTTCCCTTCAAAACATAGCTATGGAAAGAAAAAATTGGCACCCTATAAAATATTTAATATTAATCCAAACATACTGTCATACATGGAAAGAAATTGGGGGGGGGGGGGGGGGGGGGGGGGTATAAAAGCCTCTTAGTATCCAGAAACTCTATTGTATTTGAGCAGAAATGAGACATCATTCGGGTAAAAAGAAATTGCTTCATTATCTGTCATTGTGGGGTGAAAAACATCAGAAGTTTAAAATTGAAAGAAAGAAAGAAAGAAAGAAAGAAATAGACAGGTGCTTATCATCCTGCACAAGTCAGGTAGTGGATATTATATATTATATATACACATGAGCAGTTAAAAGAGCATTGGGTATTAAACATAACCAGAGCTATAATAAAAAGTCTGGAAACTTGCAAATAATTTCAGAAGCCTTGCTGTGTCTATTAACAAACTGTAAGTATTGCTAAACAGAATTTCTAGACTGTACAATATATAAAAATAACTAAGTATGGGTGAGTCACATCCCCACCCTTACTGAGAACTGGTTCCTCCCAAAGTTTGTTCCTCTTTAGCGTCATCCTACATAGGATTTTTTTTTTCATGACATTGTGCCTATTAAGATAAATGCAATATTTTTATGAAATACATTTATGCAACGAGGCATGTGAGTCTTTTGTTTTTATACAGAAAATCACACACCCATTCTTGCCAGGGGATGTAGCTCAGTGGCAGAGCTTTGCATGTATGAGGCCCTGGATTCAAACCCCAGCATCTCCCGCATTGATACACTTCTAAGTATCTTGAATTCCCCCTACAGGGGATAAATAAAGGCACATTTTATTTTATCTTTATTTTGGAGCATATAGAGCATCATTAAATATCCTGGATCTTCAGTAGTGAAGAATAAGTCACTATACGAGAGGCTTCTACTGAACACCACCCTGGGGTTAAGTAGTAAAAGAGGGATGCAAGAGCTTATATTGCTTCATGACCTGTAGCAGTGGTTCCTGGAGATCTACCTTCCTGAAAACTTTAGCTCCAAGCATTGAATGGTCACATCCTGACCATTCAATCAGTGCCTTAAGAAGTTCTTGATCATTTAAAACAGGTGGGTTAGATTTTGGTTGGAGATGAAACCTGAAAGAAGGTCGATCTCCAGGAACAGGGTTGGTGACCACTGACTTGTAGCATCAACTGCTAATCATTTGTGGATGAGTCTGTGTTTCCATCAATTACACAGTCATGCAAAAATCCTGAATATGACAAGAAAAAAAAAATATTAGTGAGAAAAAAAAAACATACAATGCAAAAGTGCACAGATGTTTTTCAACGCCCAACAAAAAAAGAAGAAACAGCAACGTAATGGGGAAAATATGTACATTCGATGTTCATTCAATCATTTATTTATTTTCAATAAACCTATTATGCTGGTTTTAACACAAAGAGGAGGAGTTAAACATTGTCACAAGTGTGAAGCATCATATCAGCGGTGCATCGAGGACTTGCACTTGCTCCATGTGACCACCAGAGGGAGGTCAAACTACAAAAAATACAAACTCTACTTTTACTGTACAACTTCATCTCCTTCATCAGTACTGTGTGTGTGTGTCTCTCTCTCTCTCTCTCTCTCTCTCTCTCTCTCTCTCTCTCTCTCTCTCTGTGTGTGTGTGTGTGTGTGTGTGTGTGTGTGTGTGTATGTGTTTACAGTGGAATTTCAACTACTGTTCAAATTCTGAGAAAAGTACAAAAACCCTGTTAGCTCACTTATAATGACAGATGTGGAGCTCTGTCAAGAAATGTTTCTCACTGTACATGCTTTAATGACATTTTTGGTTAATTGTGTTTGTATGTGAAGCTCTAAATACATATCCTTTTTTTTTTTTAAAAATCGAAGAATTTTCTGTTAGCAGTTAAATGTCAGTGTCTCTGATGGCGAATGGATACAGAAACAAGCTTCAGTGGAAAGTGGAAAGTAACCAGAACTACTTTTTAAAGTATTGCTCCTTTGTTAGAAAGCTGCATAATAATAGATTTGAATTTGACTAAGACTTTTTTCTCATCTGTCTCAACCTAACACATTTATTGTCCCAGTGTAATGGCTATAGAACTGAATTTGCGTTATTTAGTCACGTATTTTGAACAACTTCCTAATGTTCAGTCAATAAATTCAAAGAAATAATCCCATGTATAAATCTAGTGACGGACACTTTCTAAACAATGCTTCATGAAGCTTCGAAACCATTGCGTATCTTTTGTTTCGAATCAGTATCAGTGGTTTGGTGCGTGTATCAAATCGGGAAAGTCATGTGATTTCAGCAAACGAGGTTTCGTTACGTCATTACCTTTTTCTAAATGATTCGAAATCTCCATGGTTACCAGCTAGGGGGTGTTGATCTCCAGGTGAACCAGTGTTAAAATAACACTTGAACTGTTCTCTGGTCAGTTTTATTATGTAGGTTTATTAAACTGAAATGATTCAATAGTGTTTGTACTGATCCGTGGTCAGTGCTCGCCTCAAGAATACCTTGTTAATCATCTGACATGAAATCCCAAGCAAATTTCCTGATCAAAATAAAGAAGACCTGGCCAGATGTCAAAAGAGCAAGTGCTTCTTTTCTCATTCACCATTTTCCCAGCGACATTCAACGTGATATTTACAAGGAATTAATAAATTAATGAATTAGTTATGTTTCAGCGGAGCCTCGACTCGAGAGCGATGGCGTCGATGACGGTATTATCGTGAAATGTGAAGCTTTGAAAGCTGATCTGTTCTCAGCAGACAGAGCTGGATAAACGAAAGCACTAAAGCGCTGCTGCATCGCTCTCTTTATCTAGAGACTAAGCTAGGGCTAAACCCCACTGCACCACTTTCAGCACGTAGGAAACTGTTAACAAAAGAGAAAACCGACTTCTTTTCATTGCAAAATAACTCATGGATGTTGCAGATCACGTGTTAATTATAAAGATTATTTTGCAAATAGTTCAAGGTTGGTTTTTCCTTTAATGCTATCAGTTTGAGGGAATTTGTCCAGCGCATTGTGGGTAAAAAATAGACTGTAAAGGGGTGAATACGATCAAACTGGCATCCCAGCCCAGGCAGCAGCACTGACAGCGCCGAGAGAGAGAGAGAGAGAGACGCATCCTAAACCAGGTAGGACATGAACCTGGAACAGACAGTGTGTGTGTGTGTGTGTGTGTGTGTGTGTGTGTGTGTGTGTGTGTGTGTTTTAGTAATGTACACATGATTGGACATGTCGCGCGCGTTCAGCCTGGACACTGGTTTATTGTAAACGCAGCATCGGGGTGAGAAATAGTTTAGCCGTCATTGTGTTCGGAGACGCAACCAAACAAAACAAAAGCCCCCGAAAAGACAGCCATGGAGGCTTTGTGTCGCGTTGCATGTCATGAAATACTATTCCAGTTTGCGTAACATCTTCATAAGACGTGTATTGAAATGGCGCTAAGCGCGCGCGCGCATTGTGCGCAGGCCTTGGGAGAAAGCCTTCAGATCTGCTCATGTGCATGTACATGTTACAAATGCATTGGTTTGTTTACTTAGTTGCTGTGCATAATTCTTGATGCTGAAAAAATACAAACAAACAAACAAACAAAACCCTAAATCAAATTCCAATAGGCGTTTATTGTAGTGTAATACTGCGCAGAGGACAGAAAGGAGTGTTTGTGTTTGTGTTGTTGAAGCTCATCACACCATGCATATTGCTTCGACCTCAGTATTGATGTCCTCTCTCTCTCTCTCTCTCTCTCTCTCTCTCTCTCTCTCTCTCTCTCTCTCTTTAAAATTCCACTTCCACTAGTGGGAAGTTTCTTTCCATTCTTTTCATGGGAATTTGCACAGCAGTTTGAGGTTTTATTATAATACCCAGAACCTTGGATTTGAGCTCCACTATGCAGTGAAGAGTGACATTTAAGATTCTTTCAGTTATTCATTAGATGGTGTTTATCCTGATTAAAATGCAGGTGATACGGCCATTATATCAGTATCAATCAGAGACGGCACAGAGCCAATACCAGCAACAACAAAAAAACAAAAAAACGATGGATCGGATATGGGACAAAACATATCAGATATCAGATTCTGTAACAATTGACAAAGACTGGAATTGAATTTGGAAAAGAAATGTATTTTTGGAAGTGGAAAATATTTACATACAGTATAAAGAGACTTGACTGTGTTTTCTTTTTTTGTTAGGGTTTGATTTTATTATATTTATACTCACTGCCAGGGTTGGGGATTCGATTCCTGTCTCCGCCCTGCGGGCGCGAACCTTGCATGTTATCCCGGTGCCTCGGGGGTTTCCTCATGGATCTCCGGTTAACTCCTGCAGTCCAAAAACATATAGGCTGATTGGCATGTCCAAATTGCTGTAGTGTGTGTGTGCATGATTGTGCCCTGTGATGGGTTGGCACCCCGTCCCCTCGGATAGGTTCCAGGCCCCCCCCTTGTCCCTGTGTAGGATAAGCAGTACAGAGGATGGATGGATGGATGGATGCTTGTGAACGCTTAACTCTTTAGAGAACAATATGGGATGGGTATCAGTATCGGCTGATACTCAAGGTTTCGGTATCGGAAAAGGAAACTTTATATGATAACATCTCTAGTATCAGATATATTAGTAATAAGTTAATAAGTACATTAGTACTGAGACAAAAGCTGGGCGATATGATAAAAATATCATATGATACTCGAAGTCTAGCAATAGACTAGAAGAAAAAAAAACCTGGATTAAAATGAAAGAAGAATTACGAGGCAATTATAACACATTATCCACAAACATCTCACGAAAGATGTTTAACGTAATGTTCCCAAAACAAGTTAGTTCCTGTTCTTACTTACGTTATAGCAGCTAGAAACAGTTGCTCCCTCGCCAGCCCTCTCTTTATTCTCTCTCTTCAAGTTAAAGACAAAAAAAGGAAAAGAAACGCAGTTTGTCATTTTCCCGAGAACCCGCAAAGAATTGCAAACTCCTCTGTCCTGAAGATGTCGGAAAACTTAAAGTTACAGCTTTACCTCTGACTCTTACAAAGCTCTGACACTGGAGACTCCTTCTATAATGGTTACATAAACATCATCAGACAAGTCCCTGTGAATGCGATGTTACTATATAACCGATAACGTATTAGAACGAGCATGTTAATGTAAATCTGTGACTGTCAGAGCTGCTGGTATAGAAGATTAATCAACACCTTCTGACCAATCAGAATCCAGAATTTAGCAGCTCTGTGAGATAAAACTCTTGAACTTTTAAATATGGGATTCTTTTTTAATGAACTTTTTCCAGTCCAGTTACTATGTACAATATTGTTCCAAGAAGCCCATTGTGTCATTTAAAAAATAAAATAAAAAATAAAAAAGATTTTCTTGGAGACAGCCAATCAGATTGCAGCCTTCATCATTCTGAAGCTTGTGACTAAAAAAGTGTACAAAAAAAAAATTGCACCTATGAGTCTGAGACTGCTGTTTCATTGTGAGTAAACGTAAATATATCGCAATATATTTTCTATAAATGTATCATGGTATGATTTCATTTAGCCAGATCACTCACCCATTATTATTATACAACACTCATTATTATTATTATTATTGTGTAATACGTCATGTCTAAGTACAACCCTCTTACTTTTCCAGCCTTTTGTTGACCCCGTCCCACCTTTTTTGAGACGTGTTGTGGCCATCGATTTCAAAATCACCTTAATTTTTTCTTAAAACGGTACATTTCCTCAGTTTAAACATTTGATATGTTTTCTACGTCCTGTCGTGAATAACATACGAGGTTATGAGATCTGCAAGCCATTGCATTCCGTTTTTATTTACATTTTACACGGTGTCCCAACTTTTTTGGAATCGGGTTTGTATATGTAATTACACCATCTTGGGATTAATAAAGTATTATCTTATCTTAAAAAAGTATTATCTTATTACAGTGCTATAGTGACTTCCAAATCAGTACTGCATGTAGCTACTCCGCTCTAATGCTAATGCAGCTATCAAATGTTATCATTCTTTCCCGACATGGTTTAAACAAGATGAAAGCGCATATAATTCTGTGTCTGGGATTGATTATTTCCATGTTATGTGTCGTGATGTGCTTCACACGTTCATCTTTAAATCTTTATTTCCTGCAGTTGCGTCACATCACACAGATTTCCAGATTGCTGGATATGTGCGAGATTGTAATGAAGAAATGTAATCACACCTTCTCTCTCTCTTTCTCTCTCGCTCGGGCTCAGGAACACCGTGACATGATGCTCATATGTTTACAGCACTAGCGCTTAGCTGAAAATCGGTGTGTTTATAATTCGCTCAGTTACCAGAGGATGTGTTGTTGAGGTTTCTTTTTTAAATGTCATTTTTAAACCAGAACTCTGTGGGCGGTACTTTATATGCCAGATCTTGCTTTAGAAGTACAGCAGTACTAAGAACATCATTTAAAACACAGCGAAAATGGCTTTTTCATTTGACTTCAAAAAAAAAAAAGAAAAGAAAAAGAAAAAATTAAATTGTTAAATACTTGTACCATTTCCTACAGTGGATTTAAAACAAAAAATAATCTGGATAACGATATCGGAAATTATCTGGACTCTAAGACATGCTCAGTTATAACACTCCTGCCTGGAAATGAATTGTAGATTTTTTTTCCCCATTTATTTATTTATTTTTTATTATTATTCTTTTGAAATGTTAGATTAGAGCACAGTCGGGACATTCAGCTGTGCGGAACTTAAACGCATCCTCCTTGTTGAATGACACAATCTGTCGATTCATTCAGTGGGGTCTTTTGTTAAAGCTGTTGCACAAGCTGTCTGTGTGGGTGACTTGGCAGATGCTACTGCGGCCCGCTTTCACACACACACACACACACACACACACACACACACACACACACACACACACACACACACACACAGAGCATGTGCATTGAGCCTTCTCTACAGTTGTCACTTTAGCGTAAAGGAATCGGTGACAAACCCACACAGCGTATTGATCTTTTACATCATGAACTTGGATGCCAAGGGACCGAGAGAGAGAGAGAGAGAGAGAGAGAGACGGAGGGATAGATAGAGAAAGAGTGAGATAGATATATAGATAAATAGATAGATAGAGAGAGGGAGCGAGAGATAGGTGGATATATATATAGATAGATAGATAGATAGATAGATAGATATTCAGAGTGATAGATATATAGATAAATACATAGAGAGAGAGAGAGAAAGGTGGATACACAGATATTCAGAGAGAGAGAGAGAAAGGTGGATGGATAGATAGATATTCAGAGAGAGAGAGTGTAAGACAGAGGGTAATAGATAGATATTCAGAGAGTGAGAGATAGATAGATAGATAGGTAGATAGATAGATAGATATTCAGAGCTAGTGAGAGATTGATAGATAGATTGATAGATATTCAGAGAGAGAGAGTGAGAGATAGATATTCAGAGTGATAGATAAATAGATAGATAGGTAGATAGATAGATATTCAGAGAGAGAGAGAGAGTGAGACAGGGTGATAAATAGAGAGAGAGTGAGGTAGATATATAGATAAATAGATAGATAGAGAGAGAGAGAGAGAAGGAGGCGGAGTCATGCTTGAGCTGTGTATCTGGCTCAGTTCAGGGACAGGTGCTTGGCGTATCAGATGAATCATCAGCGCTGACATTTCATCGGATCGTCTTTCTTTCTTTCTGCAGCGTTTTGAACAACAGAATAGAATCAGTTTGTGGTTTAATACTGTGCTAATAACTGAATAACTGATTTATAGATAAAGAATAAAACACTGTCTCCAGATGTTAAAGGAAAATACAAAGAAGCGGCGTCACAGTTCCCGCCCTGACGCTGAGTGCTTTCCACTGGAGACTGGACACTGGAGACTCCTTCCATAAATGTTCAATAAACGTCTACTTACAGAAAACTCCAGCTGATAATGTTGATATTATGATAAATTACACCACAGTACGTTTTTCTGAGGAATCAGAGGTACAGTAGTGTACACTTATATCGTTTAAGCATCTCAATGTTTAAGCATCCCTAATGTTCCGATTAAAATACTTATTATACCGACGTTAAAGAAAAGCACTGAAATCGACAATATTATTCATCTTGTTCTTATTGATGTCTGGAAGCACGACTCTGTATTAGCAATTAGCATACAGGTCTGTCCTGTTCTGTCCTGAGCAGCAGTGGAGGAAGTACAGCAGGCTGGAGGGCATTTACACAGCATCTGTTTCATCTATGAGTAAAGTCCATAGTCAAGCAGACGTTCTCCCTGTCAGCACGCCCACTGATCCACACTGCTGACCCCCTTCCGAGTGTTTATCTGCCCCGTGACACCATTTCTGAACTCAACAGCTGAGAACGAGCGCGCTGTGATGATGACACGCACTAATTATAGCAGTGGAGCTAGTCAGGGTGCGGCACGGCTGCGGCGCGAACCTTCTAATGAAGACTAGAAGATTTTGCAGAAACAATCAGACACTCCTCTATTGAAAATAATAATAATAATAATAATAATAATAATAATAATAAAAATAATAATAATAATAATAATAATAATAATAATATTGTCCTGGTATGAAATACTGGTCTCAGTATTATGAGATTTTACAATTTATTTTATTTTATTTTATTGACTAGAATTCAATCTGCCTTCGACGTCTGTTATTAAATGTGTTGACATCCACGTTCGCGCCACAGACGTAGTAGGTTGAGGTTTGGTCGAAAAACGCCGGACGGTTCCTTTAACACACTGCTTTTGTTTTAAGTACAGAACGGAAGCTAATGTATATTAGGGGAAAAGTCACGCTGATTTCCAGACCCGGAACAGACTGTTCCAGACCTGGAACAGAGGATGGTATCACTTTAATGTCGTCCTGAGGTCACAGTGTAATCTACTTCTTATCCCTGCAAATCCAATCTCCAGTGGATTAGAGCGGTGGCCTAGCGCACTATAATATTATCTCCACCAGAATGCTTCACAAATGTCAATCACGTTTATGAAGAGTTAGCACAATTCTGTATATTTGTAGCTGTAGACATCGGAGTATTTGGAAGAAGGTGGAGGAAAAAATTAACTCTAAACGATGACGATGACAGTAAATGGTTCGATGGTTGATTGTGATTATATTCATTCATCTATAGTAACCATAATGTATAATAGTGTTAACCTTTATTGAATAATAATAATATTGAATAATATTTACTATCTTATCAAGCTAGACTGAGAAACCACTGAGAAAATGATGACGATGCAAGTCGAGATGCTTCCTGGAATCATCCATAGAATCATTCTTCTGAATTTCTCTCTGTTTGTTGCTCTGTCTCTCCCAGACACTGCTATGTTGAAATAAATTAGATATGACTGATGTGGAGGCAACGTATGAAGACTTCATAGCCTCTGGAAGGACGGGCAGAAGGAATGCGGTGCATGACCTCCTGGGGGAATCAGGAGGACTGGACGCTAGCGGACTCTCGCAGACGCTTTCGGAGCTCAACATCAACAAAACAGGCGAGTGATACTATCTCGATATCTTCTACAACGATAGCAGGAACAAATACTGTTCTGGTCCTGATATGTTCCAGGGTTATTCATTCAGAAGTTAACACATTGGACGTCTGACCAGAAGGTTGTGAGTTTAAATCCCAGCACTGCAAATTGCAACTGCTGGGTCCTTGAGCAAGGCCCTTAATCCTCAACTGCTCAGATGTATAAACGAGATGAATGTAAGTCTGCCAAATTCCATCCATGTAAAAGCAATTTTTATAAATAGATTCAGACGGCTGGTGAATCTGAATAAACTGTTTTTTGTTATGTATTAATCCTGAACATGGCAACCTGTTTAAAATATTCCATGTGAGGTGTAGAAAGTGTTGCCAGCATTGCAGTTTTTACTCCCAATTGGGAAAGTTTCAGGGTACGTCCACGTTATTCTGGATAAATCTTAAAAAAAAACACATCTTTTTCCTCTACGTTTTGGCTTTCTGTCTACACTGAGACGGCGCTTTTTAAATACACTCTCGCAAATGGACTGAGAAAACGGAGCCATTCAAAAACAATGATGTATTTTTAGTCATGTGACCCATTTAACTCAAAACAAACTCGTTGTTTTGTTGTGCTACAGTTGTTGTGCCTGCTATCCAGTTTGAGAGTTTTGTTAAAGATTACTGTCACTTTGTACAACCATCAGATTGCATTTTTTTCAAAAGGGACGGAATTCTCACTCGTGGCTGCTATCCAGCGGTCGAGTAAATAGACGCCTGACGCAGGCCAAAGCTTGTTATGTTTTATACGCATGCGCGTTATACTGTAGGGATGTGAGCGTTTTCAGACGTTTCGGTGTGGATGAGCAATTTTTGGAAAACGTTTGAAAACGCCAGTGTAGACGGAGAGCGTTTTTAAAAACGTAAATGCAGCTTCAGATCTATTCGGATTAATGTAGACGTAGCCTTAGAACAGGGTCGCTTGTGGAAAAAGCAAATCTGTGGATTTAAAAAACATATTTTTATTTCAGGGTGGTTCATACACAGTCAAGAGCTGCCAAAATCTTCAAACAAAAGGAAAGTGAAACTCATTTCCCATGTAAAAGTTGAGAAATAGAAGATAAATGCGGCTCACTTTTGCCTTTTCGTCTGAACGTTTTGGGATAGTTTCAGCTTTTTTTGAGATGTAGTAGTAGGGTTGGAAATTTTGCTGAGACCTGGCAACCCTGGGTGCAGGATCTAGTCGAGGTAACAATGCGCTCACACTTGCTGCGGCGTGACGTGACGTGACATGGGTACGAGGTTTTCATTTTTAATGATAGTATTAACGTTTTTCACAGATATGACAGCGATCGCAAAGAGCAAACAGGAACATTCTCCAGCTGCTTTTACACAAGACGTTTTATTTATTGTTTTATTATCTCCAATGCATGTTTTACACGGAATCCTACAGCAGGGGCTGCCAGACTTTTTTCCGCAACTCCAAATGGACATTATGAATTTTCTGCAACTACTACATTTTTTATTCCAGGTTCATAATTTAGAATGAATTCTTTAATCACTCAACGTTTCAGCGTATTTTCAGGTTCGTTTTATTGATTTCTGTTGTTCCACTGAGTCAGAATCACTCAAGGAACTAGCCACGGTATGGGCGGAGTCATTTGTCCATGTTTATTGCTGAAATCCTACGCTTCTGCGGTGTGTCAGGATAGCGAAAAAGACTCCAATAGAACGTACACGCTTTGCTAAAATGTGCCTTGTTTGAAATTAATGTTGTAGCACAGGGGTTCCCAAACTTTTCCAGGGCAAGGCTCCCCAAATGGCATTAACATTTGACCGAGGCCCCTCTTTTGCAAGATGTCTTTAAAACACATTAAAAATACAGACTTCTGAATATATCCCTCTTTTTATTAATAATTATATCTTACATTTTTACATTACATTACATTAGGAATTGATTGTGTGTGTGTGTGTGTGTGTGTGTGTGGTTGTCTGAGAGTGATAATTTATTTTTGACTCCAAATTGTTGAGGTCCCCCGGGCGCCCCCTGGCGGCCCCCACTTTGAAAACCACTGTTTTAGCACACTAAATCTGTAGACATTATTTAGTGCTGTATTTTTTACATTAAAGTGCACCTTTAATATCTTTATTATCTTTCAGATATTACCTTTCATGTAGCGTATTATAGAGCTGTTTGTGAATGTAAAAATGTCTGCAAAGTTTTAAAAAAATCAGACAGCACAACAAATAGAGTTATTGACTCCCAAAAGAAGGAACCGGTTCTGAACAGCAGAAACGACTCGTTAGTGATTCCAGATTTACTTCCTGTACTAAATAACATAGGTTTGTAACAAAAAGCCCCGCCTCTCGTCTTCATCGGTTGCTCTCGTTATGGTAGTGGGCATTTCCTTTTTGAAACACAGTAAACCAATCACGACAGACTGGGACATTTGGCCAATCCGAGCAGAGTATGCTCTTTATAAGGAGGAGTTTAGAATGAATCCTTTAAAACAGATCATTTAACGAGTCGTTTGTGACGCTGAGGGAAAAAAGGTAACGCCGCAGTTTAAATTTTGAGCACATTAAAGTGTTTTTTGATCTTGGATGTGTGTAAATCGATCATATGAGATCTTTAAAACAAAATTAGGCACGTTTCAAAACCATAATAGGTGCTCTTTAAATTGTAAAAAAAGGCACTTTTTTTAACGTCATGACCAATCAGATTACAAGTTAGTGGAGACAAGCAAGAAAAACAAACATGGAGGACAAACTGGTGAAAAATGAGTGAAGGAGTGAAGTGAAAACTCGTTCCATAAACGTTCCTGTAAATAAACTTCACCTTAAAGAAATATTCAACATAACATTTTCACATGGAGCGTGAAACCATAACGATAACGTTCCAGAACTTTCTGGTTGGTACTGCTGTCTCTGGCCACTTTAACAGTGCAATTGTCTTTATGGTGTTAAGAAGATATCTTTCTACTCATGCTCTCTTTGTAACCTTTTTAAAATCTCTTTCCATTAAGATGAAGGGAATGACGGAGAGAAAAGCTCGAGCTCCTCAGACTCCGATCCTAAACAAGAGGAGAGCAAAGCGGAGAGAACGTAACAGCCTCCTGCGCGATTAGAAAAGAAACTTCTCAGCTCCATCCTGTGGTGATTTGAGGACAGGACATGGCCGAGCAGAAACAGCGACGCCTTCTTCTACTGGTCTGCCCCGGACTCAGCCGAGGCTCTGCCTTCAAAGCGTTCAGAGGAAAAGGCTGGACTTGTAGCTTCAGCACCGGATGAAGCGTTAATCACTTCAGTAACATAGCTGATGTAGGCACTCCCTTAGCTAATCACTGTTAGCTGTTAGCTGTTGAAATGGAGCTAAATCGTCCATCAGACCCTCCATCCCAGAGGGATGTAGCTGGAGATTCGTAGGATCTTCTCAGCATTTGACTTTCCGTCACAGATTCATGGAGGGATACATTTTTTGATCTGCAGGCCCACTGCCAAGTTAGCCATGCTAATATATTTCTGTGTTTTCCTTGATATTTATGAGTAGTAGTGTTGTTGTAATAGCCTACGTTTTTAAATATTTTTAAATATTCATTCGGTATTTTAAATCGGATTTTGTTTCTCACTTAATGTTTCAGCTGATGTTATTACCGAATACGTGCAAGAAACGAGGTTTCACATAACACAGACGCTGCACCGTGATCGAGTATGAACGTGGTGTAAAAAGTGATGCATGACACCTAAATATATTCACGGTCTGTTCAGAGAATACACATGTACAAAATATGCAGCTGTGTTCACGTGAGCTAAATGTTTATGGTGTTTTTCTTTTTTCTTTTTTTTTTTTTTGGAGCTTGTGGTTTTGATTTTTGTTTTTAATAAAAAAAAATATTAATTTGATCAACACTGCCCTGTAAACTTTTTTATTTTGAGCTCACCTTGATAGATTTTTTTTTAGCATGTATGTCTTCCACATTTGTTCAATTTGTGACAGATTTGGTAATAAACATTAACGGATGATGTTTTTGTCATCTTTAATGTTTTTCCTGACTGTTTTTCTTGTGTCCCTTAAATAAAGGCTACATTTGGTTGGCAAATATGCATTTATATACACATACATACATACATGACTACATATTAATTCCTGTTTATAACTAAAAAATTATGAATGACCCATTATGAATGACCCTTTTCAACACGAATTCAGATTTAAAAAATTCTCTGTATGAGTACTTGCATTCTTTATATATACCATAATATTTCCTTAGGAAGTAAATTTTAAAAACTAGCACGTAATGTAGTATATAGCACAGTAATGTAGTATCGATGAATATACAAATTTGAGACACGTCCCTTTCCCCTTGTGAAACAGGATCACATTGTCTGTGTTTGAATATTGAATCCAATATCCAAGATTTGCTTTGAGAAGTCTACTTGTGAGGAATAAAACACTCCATGTTGTGCTGTTATAGGAAACTAATCAACAATGAATCAGTAACCTCACAGTTGATTATATTACCATAACCATACCATAGCATGTCCGGAAGTGTTTTATTCCTCTAACACCACAGGAATTTGTCAATGATTATGATTGTTTTATTTATTAAAGTATGGTATGTCATCATTTTAAAAAAAATCTTTTTATTGACACATTTAATGCAGTGGAACATCTATGAACAAGTTACTCAGCATCTATAAACACCAGCCCCTCACCAGCAACTCTCTCTCTCTCTCTCTCTCTCTCTCTCTCTCTCTCTCTCTCTCTCTCTCTCTCTCTCTCTCTCGCTCTCTCTCTCGCTCTCTCTCTTTTGAATTTAATAAGAGAAACCACAAAGCTCCTTTGTCCTGATGTTGGAAAACTTTTGTTACTGTTACAAAGCACTGAAACTGGAGACTAATAATATAATATAATATAATATAATATAATATAATATAATATAATATAATATAATATAATAATTAATATAAACCTGTGATTTGGAGCTGTACTATTGTCCAAGCTGCTGTTATAGAAAATTAATCAACACCTTCTGACCAATCATAATCAAGCATTCCAAAGCCACATAAATAAATCTACATCATGGTTACAGTGAGCTATTTATATCGAATAAATGAC
>NC_030438.2:8280000-8285000 GCF_001660625.3 Ictalurus punctatus | reverse complement strand
ATCTCATGATATATAAACAGTTTGAATAAACTTTAAAAGTGTATTGATTTACAAACAGAGAAAATGAGAGAATACTTAATTGTTCGTACATTATTTATAAAACAGTATATGATGGTTATAAAGTAATAAATTAAATAATAATAAAAAGGTACAGGTAGTGCCGTGTTCTAGGCGATTCATTTTACAGTCTAATAGTTTAATGATATTTATTAATACCTTTTTTCTACAGTATTTAACCATTTTATTTTACTTGTGAAACATCCGTGTAAGACAGAACAGACCCAGTACATTTTCAATTTCTATACGTTTCTATTTCTTTATAGTTTTATGTTGTGTTTATTAAATAACAAATGTAATAATATGGACGTTGCTGTAGGAATAAAACTCCTGCTGTTCTCGGAAACTAATCAACAGTAACTCGACTTACTGGATGTCTAATACATAGTCATGTGTTATATAGAAACTTTCGTGAATAATAATTAAGAAATATAAAGAAATGGTTAAGTTGTTGTTATTATTGTTGTTGTTGTTGTTTGTACGGACGGTTCCTGGTCTTGGTAGTGGACGGTGACTGGACCCTACTGTACATACGGGCACATAAATTCAGTCCACAGTATAATTCCGAACAGAGCATCGGTAAAAATGATGAAAATAATTTAAAGAAAATGAGACTTGTTGCTGCGAGAGCAGGTGCGCGGCCAGGGTGAAACGTCCACGCTTTGATCAAGAGCTCCTTCAGAAGCGCAGCATCACATTGTGCTGAAATAGAGGCACGGGTTCAGGCCGGCGCCTCACAGATTACAATATTATTTCCGGGCAGATTGCAAAATAATTCATATTTATTGCTGTTTAATACAACATTTTTTCTTATTTATCTGTCAGCAAGCGCGAAAATACATAAATCACAAATACGTGGATGCGGACTGTAACTATATGTAATTACCACCGTGTCTGGCTGAGCTGCTAATAAATGCAATTATCATGAAGCATATTGTTCATATTAGGTCACACTTCATGGCGTGGCAGCTTTTTATGATTTTCACACCCATACCGAGTCTAACTCGGCAAGTCTTCCATGACATCCCGGCATTATAGAGCCGTTATGTCGCCATGTTTAGCCTCAGCCATGGTAGCTCGTGTAAGAACGAAACCTCGTATCGTATAGAACGCAATGCGCAGCGCTGAATTGTGCTTGTATATGGTGTTGAACGTACAGACAAAAACAACACAAAGATGTCTACGGCACAGAGGAATCTGGTGACGTTCTAACCAATCTGTTCCCATCGTGAATTATGAGCCGTCCTGTTGGATAACACGAGGCAGCCGGTGACATATGAAGCAGATATACGGCCACAGCGGAGGCTCTCTTTCTCGCCGGACTCCGAAGGGCATTTCATGCTATTAACCTCTACTCTGGGAGAAAATTCAGCCGGCTGCGTGATTGAAACGCTTCTTGTGGCGAAGGTTTTGTATGGCTCGCGCCGAGCTCGTGTGCTTGTTTGCCCCGATCGTTTCTTTAATTCTCTTCATCACGGCCAGATTGGAAACCTATTCATAAGCACATGGAGATATTCTTCAAGCTTAAAGCCACTCTGGGATCAAGTCCTCAGAGTTCACACGACGAAGATTTCCCATGTGTTGCTTTTATGAGGTTTATTATGAGGAAGACGTGTTCTCTGTTACCCGGGTTAATGGTCTGCTGCCTTCGCTAAAGCAAGTTAGCATAGCTTGTGTGGTTATACATACTAGTGAACATACCAAAGTTCTTAAAAACAAAAAAATTAAAAGCCAGTTATTTAACTATCTAAAACAAACACTATGATGTGCTTTAATCTGAGATAAGTAAACATGACCCATAACTGCCTTTACACTAGGGTGGTTTATTATTATTATTGTTATTATTATTAATAATATTATACAGAAATATAAAGGAGCAATTGAATGGACAAACAAACCAATCAATAAATAAACTGCACAAAAAAAGTAAACTCAAAGATAAGAAATGTACTAGAGTTAAATAAAACTCTTACATTTAAACATGATGATATTTCCTTTAAATACATTTTCAATAAAATATTAATACAGAGTTTTACACTTTTCAAAATGTATTAAAAAATTTTATTAAAAAATAAAACTCTTTTTAAGGACCTTTAAATTGTAGCGTGAGCATCTCTCTCGGTCTGTTTCTCTCTCTCTCTCTCTCTCTCTCTCTCTCTCTCTCTCTCTCTCTCTCTCTCTCTCTATTGCTCTCTCTACCATTTATGATGTGAACTTTATGATGCTTTGGGGAAACTGGGCCAAGTATGTTCCTCTACAACAGAGCCTGAAGTGCAGCATCTCTCCACCAGGTTGCACTGTTGTACAACAAAAAGCGCTTTTCCATGCTGCCTGTGCGACTCCGTTCTCCTGACCACAGCTGGATGTTCTACATTTTCAATGCCACAACACATGTACACATGGTTTGAAGCACGACTCGGATCTGACCAAGCGCCCTGCTGATTTATCCCGTCTCTGATACGAGCAAACAGTCAGCTCAAACAAACATAAGCATTTCGTACATGAATCTTTCTGCGTGTTTACATCCAGCGTCCGTGCGGTTCTCCGAGTTCGAGTGTAAAGTCCAGGATCTAGCAGGATTACTGTGGGTCAGGGTCACTGAGAATTCAACGAAGTGTGTCAGACAATGCTCTCTATTATCACCAACCCCCTTCCCCACGTTTCTCGAGCCGCCTCTGTATTATTTCTCTAAATGTTTGTTACTGAAGACACTCTGGCGTTTTCTGGATCCATCAATCCTAAACCAAACACACTATGGCACTATGAATAACAGGATTCGGACGCTAAATAACACACGGTCAAGCTTTCGATCGTCATGTCTTCGAGACGTTTAGTGAAAACAACCATACGTGTTTTACAGTGTCTAATTCTGCTTTTAGACACGCATATATTACCGTATTAAACCCTTGACATGTCTATAATTCTAATACTTAACATTGCCAAAGCTCACCAGGCTTTCCAATAATATACTGCAGCGATTCCGCTCGCCACCGTGTTATAAGTGTTTGTGTTTATAAGAAAAATCCATCTCGTCTGCTGGATTTTGTTTTCAACCGCATGCATTATGATAATTGGTTGCTTTTTAAAGAGAAACTCGATCCAGTGCGTGTAGATAATTACACAGAACTTGGTTTCCAAGAAGAAGAATTTCCTCCCTCTCTCTCTCACTCTCTCTCACTCTCTCTCTCTCTCTCTCTCTCTCTCTCTTGCTTTTTTCCCCCCAATCATTTCTTCTTTAAGATCCTCCATTTTTGCACACACACATATAGACTTAAACGGAAGTGAGGAAAAAGTGGGAGAAAGACCAGAAAAGAAAGAGAACAGACTGTCTTTTCTATGCATAATTTAAAATCTAAAATGTCATAATGAAAGGCAGGAGGGGGGAAAAAAAGAAAAGAGAACAACAATAAAAGTTAACTTCCAAGACGGGGTTGTTTTAGGGATCCACATTTAGAGCCTGACTTTAACACATCATAACATGTTTATTGGCCTACATCGTTTAGCTTGTTTGGATAGCTAGCAGTCTTGGATAACCGCCACTAATTAGTTCCCATAAAGCTGTGTTGGTGCAAACAGCCCACGGAAGCCGAGCCTTAAATTAACACTCGCAGTGTGCTGAAAAGGACATAAATTACATTTTAATTGCTCCGTCTAATTCCAGGAGATGCATGTTTGCTGAGATCAAACCTATCATAATTAAAAATGTTCCATTTCATTTCGTTTCTGTTTTTCCCTCCCACCCTACTCATGCAGAGTTAATGAGAAAAGCTCAAATATTCCTCGTATGAAGGCCGCTCTTTGGCACTCTTTGATTAAGGTATGATTAAACCAGTTTATGGAAATTATTGCATGCATGCATAAATAAATAAATACGTAAGTAAATACTGTCTCCAATCAAGCCAGATAAAGAATGAGATTGGCATTTGGGTAATGTGAGTTACTGGGTTGACATGAAGTTGTTACGTATATGGGGAATGAAGAAAAAAAAACAGGGTCTAGTTTGACCCAAAGTTCCTTAAGTATAACTTCTGGTTTAATAGAATGTGGGGCCTAAACCAGAACTTTGTGGATATACTGTGTTGTACTTTATATGGGGCCTAAATCAGAACCTGGAGAAACGTCATACTGTATTTTTAGGGCACCTAAACCAGAACCTTGTAGAAGAACACCATATTGCTCATTAAGTGGGCCTAAACCAGAACCTTGTAGTAGAACACCATATTACTCATTAAGTGGACTTAAACCAGAACCTTGTAAAACATTATATTGCACTCTACAGGGGGCTTAAACCAGAACCTTGTAGAACACCATATTACTCATTAAGTGGACTTAAACCAGAACCTTGTAGAACACTATATTGCACTCTACAGGGGGCCTAAACCAGAACCTTGTGGAACACCATATTGCTCATTAAGTGGGCCTAAACCAGAACCTTGTAGAACACCATACTGCTCATTAAGTGGGCCTAAACCAGAACCTTGTAGAACACCATATTGCTCATTAAGTGGGCCTAAATGACACATTGTGCACAACTTGAAGAAATTAATTTATTCATTTGTTATGGGGGGACACTTTTACCCAAAAGTCCCTACAGGTAATATAGAATCTAGTTAAAGCCCATAGCTGAGCACTTGAAGGTTCTCTTCTGGGATTTGAACTCACAACCTTTTGGTTGCTGGTGCAGAACCGAGACAAGACATGAGACATTCGAAACTAAATGAAAGCGTTTACTGTAAAATATGAAATTGGCCATAATCAAACATCTGTGGTGAATTTTAAAAAAAAAAGAAAAAAGGATAAACAGTCCACCATAGCTAACAAGACTTCCATGCTAACATGGTCACAAGGCCTCATTGGAGGAAAGCAGGCCTGGGGTTGGAAACTCTGATAAACAGATGAAGCGTTCCAGAAATGTTGAATATCTTAGCTGAAAGAGGCAATTA